>NC_135702.1:3853467-4148351 GCF_964276395.1 Gasterosteus aculeatus | reverse complement strand
AGAAATCTTCCAGTTGTGGTGGTGGAGAAAAAAATAATTGCAGGAGAATCGATGTCCTTTGTCCGGGCCTAATAAGGGACACATCAGAAAAATGCTTTTAAATCCAGGCCGTGTGCGCTGAAGTCGCGCGCGGCCGCCGCGGGGCGCCGCGCGCGACGGTAATTAGCCGAGGTCTCCGGCGCGGACGGGCACCGGTGAGCTGCTGCGGATGGAGATGTTCACAGCGGTGTTTTAAAGGAAAGAAGAAAAAAGGCGCAAGGCCACAAAACGCCGCGTGGAGCTTGATGTTTGTCTTTAAAAATCATAGGGAAGTTTTTTTTATGTATTGCTATTCATGCTGTTTCAGATCTGTAGAGGTTACTATTATATACTATTAATTTGTATTAAGCAATAGTGAATTGACTTGATAGATAGTCAACAAGTGCAGAAAAAGACAATTTTTTAAGAAACTTAAACTCACTTTAAAACTTTTAAGCCATTTAAGAAATGTTATGCACGCGGATTTATTAGTTTCTTTCATTTATTTCCCAACATTTGTTAGAGTTGTTTTTTAATTGTGTTGTTTTGTGCAGTTATGACAATTATCATGTACACAAATGCTACAGGACAAACCACGCACACACACACACACACACACACACACACACACACACACACACACACACATATATGTAATATAAAAGGATTCCTCCAGTTCCATCACCATTCCCCCCGTATCCCCCAGGTTGACCCATGAACTGTTGGATGTAGAGATTCTAAAGACACAAGCCTCATTACCCAGACTCCTCTCTGGCAGAGCGGGGTCTTATTTACCCCCGAGGAAGGACAGAAATAAATGAAGTCCACCGTTGATCGAGTGATGGAAACAAAACCCCGCTGCAGTAAAAGGTCAGAGTGTCCGTCATCTTGTTCAGTGCCCACTGGCTTTCAATCATAAAACAACACCAGAGCAACGCTCATTTGTGATATTGTCTCAGTAATGAAAGAAAGATTCGTGACTTATAGACATTCTGCCATTAACGGGCACAGAATATAAAGCTTTGAATATGTCCAGCTATCGTATATATGTGCTGTATACTACAACATTGGAGGGTGATTAGATTAGACAGCAAACAAGTCCCGAAATTCAAAGTGTACGGAAGCGGATTTTCTGAGAATGTTCTCGCCAGAAAAACAACTTCCTGTACTCCGACTCTGAAAACCGTCAACACCAGCATCCCCCGTCTCCACCTCGTTCACGTTTCCTCCGTTGTCTTGCATCGACAAGTCACACGACGCAACAACAGAAACACTGGATCAAGAAGAAAGAAAAAGGGTGTGTAGATAGACATTAAAAAATGTTGTCCACAAAACATCACGGGGAAATGACGGTGTCCTTGTCCCATAACTTTATCCAACTCGTTGTTATTGTAACCGTCTCAGCAATAGTCCCCAAACTTTAGATTGGCAATAATAATTCTTGAACCCAGCGGTTTTGGTGCCGAAACCTGCCCAGATGTTAGTGGTCTAAGATCCGACAGCTGTGTGACTCACAAGAACAAAGACAAAAGCCCTTTTTGTCGATCTATGTGGACGGCTGGTTGGCTTTTGTGGTTCTGTCAGTTAACCTTCTCCTCCTTAAACCGGGACATCATGAGACCTCCAGCAGCTGCCGTCACGGTGCAGCGGACGGGCGAACGACGTCGTGGGGGTCGGGGCGACGCAAGAGCCTTCAGGGTGGGGTGGTGGGGGGGGGGGGGGGGGTGGATTTGTGTGAGCAAATCAATGAGATGAAAAGCCGGTATCGATCCTGCTGGATTTACTCCCCACCTCCTCCCACCCAATGTCAACACGTCTGAAGAAGAGACTGTGCCCCTTTTGCCCCGAGAGCAGCAGCACGGACCTCGTCCTGTCCTCTGTAGCTCATCTGATGACAGATGCAACGGTGTGAGCAGGCCGAGCGACTCTTAGCCGAACACAGACTGTAAATCGTTGACCCTCTTCTGGACCCGACTTTAATTTGCTGCTTAGCTCGAGTTGTAAATCTGAAGTAATGTGTTCGTCGTTGGTTTCCGTGATTTTCCGGTTCAATATTCTCCAACGCAGCGCCGAAGGGGAAACTACTGTCAGAGCAAAAGCACTTAATTTCACGCTGATTGTAATGATCGCTGCGACCAATCGATGAACAGCGCCACGGAGAGGGACGAGTCAACGAAAAGTTGAAAGCGTTAAATAAGGATGGCAAAAAGCCCCCTCCCTCGTGACCCCAGCCAGCACATCGAGAGATAAGGGGCCCTCAAAGGAGCGCTCGCTTCATTCGTCAGCCGACTGAGTGCTCATGGGGAACACCAACTCCTGAAAACGCCTCCTCACCTCCCCGTCTGTTGAGGCTCCTCACAGTGTCCGTTTCAGCAACCGAACATTTGGTGACGCAACAGGTGCGCGAGTGAAGAGGAGCGAGGAAGTGAATGACTCATTGATTGAAGAGGGTGCGTTTGTTACCGCAACCTTCAGCGGCGACAGACACGTCGCAGCGCTGAAGAGGGGAGAGACGCGTGTGTGTGTGTGTGTGTGTATGAGAGGGAGAAGGGCACCTCCAGAGGTTTGCATCGATCACCTGATCACACCGGGACGCCGAGGAGACACACACACACACACACACACACACCCCACAGTAGAGCAGTGTTTCTGCTGCCGGCCCAGTGTGGGACGGGACACCAACCGCGGCCTCCTCAGAGGCGCGGAGGGACGGGCCCTCAGGTGTCCCGTCGGCTCATTACGGCTGGCTTCCTCCGGATACCTAACCGCCGCATCCGCTGCCGACCAATCGGGCTGCTCCGGGCTACTCGCGCCGAGAGAGGTCAGCGCGCCGCTCGACCAACGCTCGTGGGTTTGGAAGAAAAAAATAAAGGTACACCGGCGTAGAAATGTTAAAAGGTGTGGAAACTGCTTGTGGTGTTAATATATTTCGGGGCGTAGAGGGTAAAAGGGTCGGATGTGCTTCGTGGGAATGAGGTGAAATGTGCCTGCGTTTCAGGGTCACTTCAAGGTTATTTTCCGCTTTCCCTGGTGGACAAACACCTGATGTAAGTGAAAAGAGCATCGCTCCCAAAGGTAGGACCGCTAACTAGGAGTTGCTAGGAGACCATGATTGGCGTATGTGAGCATGTTCCTGTATCACTCTCTCTCTCTCTGTGTGCTTCTCTTCATCTTCTGGAGGACCCAGCTGGTTGTTTAAAGACATCATATGTTCACAGGGAAAGATGTTCTGTAGTCTGGGAGGCAAAAAACAGGTTTACAGACCAAAAGGGGAAAACGGGAGCATGAAATGTAGGAAATCTAAACTTTGAGAATATTACGTTACCGGGAAAAGGAAACAGTTGAGGAAAATAAACCAGGGACAGATTTATTTCGCAAGAGAGCTCCTCCAATTGACACTAACATTGTTGTACTAACAATGAACCATTAAAGACATTATTTTTAATACAATTTCACCCACTTTGTTCACATAAGCTGTAGTACTCCTGGACTACAACACAGGCTTTGATGTGTAAAATGAGAGGATTAACCTTTGAGTACACTTGTCATGGATACCTCTGGAGTCCTTAAAGACATCAGCCTGTGTGTCTAAACAGAAATAAATGTGTCCTTCACTGTGTGCGCGTGAGTGTGTGCGTGTGTGTGATTAAAGCCTGGCCATCTGGTCAAAGCATTTCATGATGGATGGATAAATTATTTCTGATCATGCGCAACTTGTTTGGTGGCCTTCCCAAAGTTCCAAACTGATTTATGTGAGAGCGTGACTCCCGCGCAAGTTGACTTTTGCGTCATCCTCTCGGCAAATAGAGGGAGAGAGAGAGGGGGGGGGGAGGGAGGGGGAGGTAGAGGGGGGGGATGAGGCTCGTCCTGAACCGTGTCCAAACTCTGCAGGCTGCCATCATGCAGGTTGAACTTTTCTTTTTTTTATCAAGGTCTGCCAGCCAGGCTTCTCTCTCTCTCTGACAGTTCTGTCTGTTGCCAAAACTCCAAAACACAGAGAGAGTAAAACAGAAGCAGAATATAGAGACAAAAAAAAAAAAAACGTCTGATTTCTTATTTTTCTTTCTTTTTTACTGACTTACCGACATTCTGCGTGAAACACAATATTTCAATTCAACAGTCTTCCATTAGACTCGCTGGGACTCCTGAATGCCCCCTTTATCTGATCCGAACAACAAGTTTTCAAAGAGCTCCGTTAAAAAGTTGATGACGTCATCAAAAGCCCCTTCAGAGCTTTACAGAAGAAATCATTTATCAGATTTAACAGACTTAATCCTGATGACTAAACTGAACAAAATGTGCACAAACTAATGTATCAGAGACATCTTTCTAGCTGCCCCCCTAAACTGGGTCCCACTGGATGACCTCTGCACGGAAGCATCAACAACTGCAACACACAGCTGAGGGGGAACAAGGCGAGTAAGGCAGCGGCCTCTGCATGAGGAGCTGAAGGCCCCGGGCACAGTGCCGCTGCAGGAGGGGGCCGCGACACGGCGTCGCACCTGGCCGCTGTACATTTCAACTAGATTCAGATCAGCGGTTTATCATCCAGATAATTCATATAACATGTACGTACCACGGGAAAAGCTCATATGTGTTTCATGTTTAGGGGAAATTTAATAATAATAGTTTTATTTCAGGATGCAAGGACGGCCGTGACATCACTCTGCACACAAACCGAACATAGAGAATGTTCTTTTTTTTCTCTTTCTCTTTGTTTTTTGCACATCTGGACAGATTAACGTTTCCCCCCTTCAAGCCGAGCAGGGTCCTGCACGGGGGGGGGGGGGCGCTTGGAGCAGGACCGGAGCACCGCCCCGGTTCAAGCAGCAGGGCTGCAGCAGATACACAAGCTCAGATAGTGATTTCAGATTTGGTGAGCGCGCCCCGGGGAGCCGAATGATTCACAGAGCAGATTTTTATATCGTGTTCAGTAAATCACAGAAATTACATAATGTTCACACGCGGCCAATTCGCAATCAAGCCCGTTTTCAACGAGGTTGTCTCGTTTTACTCTTTACTCTTTGAACACAGCATGCACACCAACATTGTTGCAGGAAATGAATCCAGCAATGCCCTGTTGTGCTACATATTGTGTTGTGTACAGGTCTATTAACCGGGACAGGCAGCTCTATTGTTATTGATGCTCGGATTTAGTTGGACATAATTGAATTCCAAAACACAAAATCACTCATCCATCATGTTGAGGGTTGACATTTCAGTTATTTCACTGATGCACATTCAAGTGAATTTGGCCAAGTTCGAAAAACGTCTCCCCGTGCAGAAAACGTGCATTTTGGCTGAATACGATCGGGATCTTTACGACGAGCACAGAGGAGTTAATCACAGAGGCTCCACAAAATGCACCCAGCTTCTCTGCCTACACATGTGATCCTTATCCATCTGTGAAATAAATGTTTTGGAGCTCAAGTTACGTTTTCTTTCTGACCGTCGCTGAATCAGTGATGACCCTGAATCCCTCACACAGCGCAAGAAAAAAAAAAAAAGCTTGTTACACATACAAATATGTGCGAGCCTTTGAGAGTCTAATACTCAATGTGAAATGCAGGCCTTTGACTTTTTTTTTACTTGCAGTTGGTGTTTCATCTCTGAGGCCGTTTGAGAAATCCAGCAGGCCTTTATTTTAGCCTTCTGCCTTTGTGCAGAGTCGATTAAAGTGTCATTCCATATCAGGAGCCTGATATAGCAGCAAATACCGTATTTGTGACGCTCTATTGATCCCCGAGGGGGGAATTTGTCTTTCAGTCTGGCCCTGTTAACAGTGCAGTGGAGGGGGGGGGGGGGGGGCAGGGTGCGCTCTTCTCTAAAAACACCTCAGCAGTACAAAAAGGGGTTAAGGCTCATCTCAGAGATGCGAAAAGAGAAGGAAAACCCTGCAAGGACAAACTATCGATCCTCCCCTGGGTGTTCCGCCAGGGTTTTAAGACAGAGGTCCATAATTCCTACTGAATCATACATCTCTTTCTACCCCCCCTCCCCCTTTTCTTTTGGCCTCTTCCCTCACCCGACAGTGATGTCACGCTGTACCGACACATCCTGGAGTACACTTCTATGTCACTACAGCATCCAGTTAGACCACCGGAGTTCAGAAGAAAAACAACGACATGTTCAAAGGAGAGTTGGGTTAAAAATAGAAAAGGAAATAATTGAAGCTCAGAGCCCATGTTTTTTTTTCAAATTTGTGGTGTAGTCTAAGCTGTAGTACTTTTATTTCCCATATTTCAATTCAACAGTCTTCCATTAGACTCACTGGGACTCCTGAATGCCCCCTTTGTCTGATCCGAACAACAAGTTGTCAAAGAAGAGCTCCGTTAAAAAGTTGATGACGTCATCAAAAGCCCCTTCAGAGCTTTACAGAAGAAATCATTTATCAGATTTAACAGACTTAATCATGATGACTAAACTGAACAAAATGTGCACAAACTAATGTATCAGAGACATCTTTCGTGTAGCTGCCCCCCTAAACTGGGTCCCACTGGATGACCTCTGCACGGAAGCATCAACAACTGCAACACACAGCTGAGGGGGAACAAGGCGAGTAAGGCAGCGGCCTCTGCATGAGGAGCTGAAGGCCCCGGGCACAGTGCCGCTGCAGGAGGGGGCCGCGACACGGCGTCGCACCTGGCCGCTGTACATTTCAACTAGATTCAGATCAGCGGTTTATCATCCAGATAATTCATATAACATGTACGTACCACGGGAAAAGCTCATATGTGTTTCATGTTTAGGGGAAATTTAGCTATAATAGTTTTATTTCAGGATGCAAGGACGGCCGTGACATCACTCTGCACATAAACCGAACATAGAATGTTCTTTTTTTTTCTCTTTCTCTTTGTTTCTTGCACATCTGGACAGATTAACGTTTCCCCCCTTGAAGCCGAGCAGGGTGCGGCGCGCGGACCGGTCCTGCACGGGGGGGCCGCTTGGAGCAGGACCGGAGCACCGCCCCGGTTCAAGCAGCAGGGCTGCAGCAGATACACGAGCTCAGATAGTGATTGAAAGTGATGGTAAAAGGATTTAGCCTGGGCATTAACACACAGAGAGAGAGAGAGCGAGAGAGGGAGGAGGGGGGAGTGAGAGAGAGAGAGAGAGAGAGAGAGAGAGAGAGAGAGAGAGAGAGAGAGAGAGAGAGAGAGAGAGAGAGAGAGAGAGAGGAGGTAGGGAGATATTCTCCATAAAGCCTTTTTTTCTCGCTTTCTTTCTGCCCTTGAGCATCCCGGGTAAACCCGAGCTTGTAAAGTGGGAAGAGGAGGAGGAGAGGGAGGGGGGGAGAAGGGCGGGCACGAACCTTTCCTCAAAGTCAACATTTTATACTTTTGATACTCCTCTCGGCCGGATTGTTCACTCCTCTTTTCGCAGCCGTTTCCAGATCCAGGACACCGATCCACCGCGCGCAGCCGTCCACGGCGGGACCGAGACAAGAAGGACAACTCTCCGGGAGAAAGAAGCAGCGAGACGGGGCGTCCAGATAACAGGAGTACCGCGAGGACCGCGGAGGGGACCGAGTTCCAGTGGATGATCGGGGAGAGAGGGTCGGGTGGATGCGGGGGGGGGATCCTTTTTTTTTGTTGCCCAAAGACGGGGACGTGCATGTTCCCTGACCTAACTCGCGGATGCACGTGAAAAGTAAGTGCTCCACCGGATCTGAGAACACGCACACATCGGGACGCGGTGCGTTCTGCCAAAGCTCCGTGACTTGAGTTGCGGCACCGTGTCCCGCAGGAAGGGGACTTTCGCCTCTATGCGTGCACTATTTCGGGCAAACGCGTTTACGCATTGGACTCGGAAGGTGCAGCACGCGAGCGATGCTGCGCGTTGGGGGAGGGGGGCGGGGTGCGGGTGGAGGAGTGTGGGGGGGCACTACTGTAGAAACCGACACACCCCTACAACACAGTCAGTAGCGGCGAAACAGCTTTGGCGACTTCACCCGTCCGCCAAAGTAAGTCCGGGTCCAGGACCAGGGTCCGGTACGCGCGGGATGACAGTCGGATTAATTAACGAGGGCGCGCCGCAAAACGTGTCAACCATGTGCATTCACGTGTTAAAAGATAATCGGGTGGCTTTAAGTGCAGTTTGATTATCTTAATGATAATATCCGGAGGCCAGTAATCAATTATTTTAAGAAAATATTGGTTCAAGATGAGTGTGTATAATTCTGTCCTTTTATTTTGACAACCTAGGCGGTATCGGTATTTAAATTCCTCTTTGAGATGGTTTTTCCTTGTGGTGCAGTGTTTTTTTAATTTTTTTTAAACAAACATCTGTAGCCTAATCTTTATATCCAGCATTACAGCTGTTACAACTCGGTGCGTAAACACACGTGCTGCTGCCCGCTGCCGCCTGTGCGTGCCGATGTTATCCGCACGGAGCGCGCGCGCGTTTAGTGCGTTTTAATTTACAACTTTTCATGTTAAATACCACTGAGGGTCAGACGGCGGCTTGGACAAAACTTGCGCTGCTCTCAACCAACTTGCAGTGACAGATATCCGCTTAAAAGTTCTCCTCACATAGTCTGACGACCAGTGCGTTTATCTTTTTCTACTCCCCAAGCGTAATTACCGCCAATTATTAGGCCTACGTAAGAGTTGAGGAGTTAATTATGCAACAGGATGAGAACACAAACCTCCCATCCAAGTGTAGCCTATATTTGAAAGACTCACATTTCTATTACTGCAACAGAGAAACGCCATGCAGGACACCTGTCATCTGATATCCGGCCCTGAAAAGGAGGCTAAATCCTTATTTACACTGAGATAAAGGATGTGCTGAATGAATGAGGAGGCATCGTTCATCTTACTAACTCTCCACTTCTCTCACATTTATCCTCATTTCGCCTCAGGACAACCGGAGGAGCTCGGCCATCGGCAAACGTCCAATGGATATACCTGAAGAAGGGCTGCCTACTCCTTGGTCCTCTCCATCCAGCGCCACTGTGTCCCTGCAGGACCCTGCTCTCCGAGACGTGTCCTCGCCCCTCAACTCCCTGCAACACTATGGTTAAAGTGTATGCCGAGATTCATCTCTGTAACATTATCCGCCTCTCCATCCGCCGCTCATCTCGCACAGGAAGTCATCCGTCAAAACAACACAGCGTCCCTCTCTCGGCTCAGTGGAGTCCGTCAATATCTGTGAAGAGACACTAAGCGAAAGTCTCCGACGCGGTCGTCCCTGTCGTCGTCCGTTGGGGGGGGGGGGGCGTCTCAAGAGGGTCAATCTCTCCATTCACAGTACGGCAAGTATGGCGCTGGGAATCTCCACCACTCCCTTATGAGCACCGCTCCATGCGCACCAAATCTCCTCTGAGCTCCGTGGCCCCCCCCTCGCCCTGTGCCGGACCCCGCTCTGAACGCCACCCCCCCGCCCCCAGCCCGCCATGCTCCTCCAGGCCGTGTGTCTGCTGCTGCTGCTGCACTGCTTGGCCTCCGCCCTGGGCCAGTACGAACTGTGCAAGTCCCTGGTGAGCACGGACGAGGGCTCGGTGTGGGAGCAGTACGCCTGCCAGCCGAAGACCGCCTCCATGAGGGACTACATGCGGATCAAGGTGGACCCCCCGGGAATCACCTGCGGGAACCCGCCCGAGAGGTTCTGCACCCTGGTGAGTTCCCCCCCCCCCCCCGGGACTCGTCCAGCGTCTTTCACACCCTCACGAATAACTTCTGTACGCATATCAAAGTGGGAAACACATGCAGAACACCTTGGTTCTTTGTTTAAATTCATTTGGAAGTCGATCGTAAGCACCGTAAACGTGCAAAAAGTCAGAAAACTATACTCTGAAAACCATCAAGGTCAAGCTGAATAGTGACAACAGTGAAAAGTAATTACAGACATTAGCGCTGCAGGATTCACACTGTAAGGTCTACAGGGAGCTGAAAGGGATGACATAAGTGCAATGACTTGGCATTACTCGACCTCCCTCGGAGGTCCGGAGGTGTTGTTTACATTAGCATGGACTTGGCAGCCCGGGATCCGGTTTTGATTAGAGCACCTCACGTTTCCTCCAGTAAAATGCATATCGCAGAACCTTTTCAGTTCCAAGGACACTGAAGGGGAAAGCTGCGGGAAAACTCGTTAAAATGTCTGCCACAGCAATATTTAACACACTTTTAGCCTGCGGGCTAGTTCCCATCCCGGCTAATGCGAGTGTAATAATCTGAAATGCGGGTTATAAAATCACTGTAATACTAAGAAGACTGCGATTAAACTCCCCCCACCTCCCTCCCACGCGCCTATTCAGAGCAAAGTTTCAGATCGGAGGTTCGACTCCCCTGCGTGTAGGCGTGGAGGGGGGGGGGGGGGCTTCTTGTTCACCCTCTCCACAATCTGCCCGCCGCCACAGACTGTCCGCTCTCCGGCGCCGAGGCTGCCAGACTCGTCTCAACAGCCGCGGGTCTCACAACAAGTGTTTCTGCGGAGTGTTTGAGCTCGTCACGCCACGCTGTTAATTAGGCGTTTGCATCCCGTGTGATTGGGGGGTCGTTACCTCAGAACAGATTTAACAAACGACCCTCCCGCCCGCAGTTTCCCCCCCCCCCCCCTCTCTCCCCTCCTTCCGGGGCCTCCTGGCACGGAGACTAATAACACGGCACTCGGGGTCATCTGACAGGAGCAGGAAAGGATATTGCGCTCCTCGGATACCTAATGGTTAATGATTTGTTTAATGTGGTGGTAGCGGAAACCTTGTCTCGAGAAGCCTCTCCGGTGACTTTTCTCCCGAGGAGGGAGACGGAGAGAGGGAGACAAGGTGGGAGAGAGACGCTCCGCTGCCATAACGTATTGACGTCTGCCCCCTAATGGCCCCGGACCTGGAAACTTCTATAACTACGTTTCTGTGAGAGCAACGATAAAATATTGATGGGGTTCCTTAATGGGCTTCCTTACAAGGGTTTGGTCGCTCCACACCGAAGATCCAAAGTGCCCCGCTAAGCCGGTCGAGATGGGGAGACGGACAGAGGGGGGCGGGGCGGGCAGGAGTTTGGTCTTAGTCAGCACTTTTACTTCTTCGTCGGGGTGGAAAGTCCTGGTTCTTCGTATGTCACCTGCGAGTGTGGTGATTGAACCAGGCCCCCCCTCCACCACCCCCTCCACCCCCCACCGTGCTGGCTGGGGATTTAGAGAATGAAGCAGCTGTGAGATGAAGGTTTACTTAAGAAATGAGGGATGTCAGACTCAAATGCCTACATAATGAGAAGGACGAGGAGGTTTAACACTGTCACTGGGTCATTATTTGACAAATCCTTTCGGCTGTGTGATAAGAAATTACATTTCTGGCATTTAATAATTCATATAATTGCAATTTGTGACCAGACAAACACTTTGGATTATCTGGTGACACAATCGAGGTTATCAAATCTCCATCTTTCTTTCACCGACGGGGGGTGGGGGGGGGTTGTTTTTAGGATTATCGGTATACCGGCAATTTCATTTTGATGCGAGCAGCATTTTCCTCTTGACCTCAGGTTCGGCAGCTTTACAGAGAAGCCAGTTTCTTATCTAATTGTACGTTCCCACAAGCCAAAGGAATGTCGGGGGAACTGTAAAAAAAAAAAAAAAGAAATAGACTGCATCATGTTCAGAGCTGCTCATCCTCGAGACTCACTGCGGAAGATGCTAAATACTTCCCTCTGCTCCCGTCACCCCGTGAGTGCTACAGTGTGCCCCAAAAAACTTCCCTCACTTTTCGGGGGGGGGGGGGTTGATGTTGAGGCGCTCTGCAGCTTTCTCCGCTTGTATAGGTTTAAAGGGGTTTATGGTCCCTCCATCTCCACGGGGGAAGCATTTCTTCCCACTCCATTTATCTCTCTCGTTTCCTGGGAATGCAGCATCCTTCCTCCTCATCCAAACAGTCCGACATGTTGGCTTCTTCCAGCATGTCGGGCTTCCAGCACTTTGACAAAGATGCTACTGTCACTAGTGCCGTGTACAAAGCATCAGTAGTTTCTTTGTAGTTCCCCGCGTATGATAGCTGGAGTCTCAGCTTGCAGTTGAGGATGATGGAGTAAGGCAGTACGAGGGGGGGGGGCAGTGTGTTGCAGAGGGGGGGGGGGGATCACTAATGATGAGGGAGAGGTGAGGAATTCCAAGCTTAGCTAAGCAGAAAGATGAAATCAGACCACATCTCCACGCGGCAGTACACACGTCGTCGACACAGAAAACCCTGCGCTCGAAAAGCTCTCGTCATACAGTTTGTTTGTTATTTTCCGGCTTTTTTTTTAAACGCTGAACCGAAACCTTCAATCAACCGGCTCTCTTGGGTCCCGACAACAGGGAGCAGCCCGAATGCAAATGGGATGATGCGTGCACGGGAATGTACAGTGTGCCCAACGATAGCGGGGACCGGCAGCGGTGTGTAAAACGTGTGCACGGGGTCGGCCGAGCGCGCACGGTAGTACGTCTAAGACAAACAACTGAAAACACACACACACACGCACGCACGCGCACACACACGCACACCTTCCTGCTCCACAACACATTTGCTCGTTTTAGAAGGTAGAAATCTGCCAGCTCTAAAAATAGACATGAGAAGGGAGAGAAGCTGCGCAGCAGCGGAAGGGGAGCATGCAGGAAGGGGAGGAAGATGGCAGCTGGTAGCGTGGATCAGTGCTTCCCAGACTGGGCCTTTGGCCATACCTCATACTCCATGCCCAGTGTAGCCCCGCCAGGCCGGGCCCGGCCGCCCTGCCCCGCCCCGCCCCGCCGGCGGGCCACGGGGGCCACGCCAACGGGGCCGTCCGCGCCCAGCGAAGGGGCCATCCCCGATGCACCACCCCGGGCTAAAAGCCTGCCCAGGTGGCCAGTGTCCTAATAAACCTAAACCTCAGAGGGGGTGGGGGTGGAGATTTGGGCGCAGCACAAGCAGGTTCGACAGTGCAGGGCGTAATTAACGAAGGGAACAGAGGGAAGGAAACAGAGCGGCTGACTGTACGAACGGAGGAGGTGGGGGAGGGCGTGGTGATGTAATGCTTGCTTCGCCGTTAGGACGCAGTTGAAAGTGATCAGAGCGTGTTTAGATGTGTTGGCAGAACGGGGGGGTAGTTATAAGTGAGATTTATCCCTGGCCGAGGTGGTACTTAGAGGGATTGGCCGCAGGAGCTTAGACCAGGCTGAGGTGAACTTCTCAAAACCGCCTCGTCTCGGCGTCAGGATCTCAGGTTTGGAGATTAGAGGCCATGAGTATAGAAGCTGCAGGGCCAATGTCGCGTGTGAGGAATAGACCACGCTACGTGGCGTAGCATTAAAAAAACTTGTGTTTTTTTCTGTTGTTTCTGTACGCATTCGTTTTGGAACTTATTCGAATGATGTTTTTCACACACACAACTGAGTGCTTTGCTGCCTGACACTAACTGAGGCCGTCACCGACCTTACAACGTGTTCCATGCTAACGACTAGCGTGAAACAACACGTCCCTTAAAGCCCAAAATGCATAATAACGACACATAGAGAATGCATGCTATTTAAACCCCGTGCCAAGATTTAAAGGTCTTGGGAGTGCAGCTGCATCCTTTGTGAAAAGAGTTGGTTACATCCTTTTGTGGCTGCTGAGGGAGCTGCAAGATGTCTGATGAATGGCCCCCGAGTGCCGTCACATGAGTCGGCGTCTGAAGGCTCCAGATCTGAAAACGACTAAATATGGACGAGCGGTTAAAAAGGAATCAGGCTTCCAGACCTCTGTAGCGCGCTGCTCATCCCTGTACGCCGCATCGCCACGAAACTCGTGCACATGATGAAATAGTTGGTGCTCAAGCTGCATTGTGGGTAATCTACGCACCATGTTCTTGTTCTGCTGCTCAACGTGGCGTCGACGCTATACAGCAAATTAAATTTGAGGAGTAAGAAACACAAAAGGCATAACACAAAGATCTCTGGTGCCCAATTCACGTCATTGTCTGCCTCCCTTTATCTACATCTCCTGCTTTGTGATTGGTTTAGATTCAATAACGGGCTTCAATAAAAGATAATAGCCTCTACCTCAATTCACCTCATCACTGCACTCACAAAGAAGAAGAAGAAGAAATAGCAACCCTCGTTGAGATGTTGTTCTTTCAGTGCGCAGTACAGGCTGTGAGCATCAGCAAGTTCTAAGAAAAGTTCCAAATATAACTCGTCCTGGTCGGGCTGAGCGGCGCCGAGCGGGACGAGCTCTGCTGCTGCTGCTCGGGAGCAGCGTGGCGGCGTCCCCCGCTCTGTGCTCCCTTCTCTCCTCCTCCAGCACTGTCACACACGTCCACAGCAAACATTTACTTTTGCTTGCACGTGAAGGCGCACAAAGAGACGTAAACAACAGCCACCCACGCAAACGCACACCTGAGACACGTTCACGCTGCCCGTTTAACAGCGAGCAAATTATCACCGATAAAAGTAATTACATTTGTGGTCGTTGATGTATTGAACACATACACACACACGTGGATGTAGAAATTCTTGATGCGACGCACACACACACACACACCTACCGTGCACACACACACAGACACACCGTCTCTCAGGGTAACATGAACTAGTATATGATGGAAAAACCTCCAACAAAATAAAAGATTAACGTTATAACTAAAAAAGCAATATCCCTTTCTCTTTGCCTCTGTGGCCTTTTTAATGGGAAGGTCATTTCATTCGATGTTTCTCCAAAACAAAATAAATTGTGTTCTCTCCGAGTGTGTTCCTACTTTTATTCCCCTTGCTAGCAATATAACTTAGAAACTGCTATAAGTGGAGGAAGAAATAAAGAGGAGCGACGGCGGTGACAGAACATATTTTGGGGGGGTGGGGGACAGAAATGGTCATAAAAAGCAACGGACAAGACAAGGAAGTCCATGCAGAGCACCACTTCCTTCATGCCACCTTCCCGTGTGGACGCACAGCGGCAGCCCGTAAACTCTTAACTGTGTGCAACCGCTAACGTTTTATCGCAGCTGAAATGGCTCCGTAGTAAACCGAGCTCTCGATCGGCCCCCGTGGTCCGACGCAGACCGAAACACTTTGACGAGTTCTCGACGTGTCCTCAGATGCGTTTGGAAATCGCATCGTTAATCCGCCAGTGAAAACAAGGAAGTCGCTCATGGCCGAGGCATCGCGGCGGCTGTTGTCGTGGAGACGGGATCCCAGCGAGGATAATTGCTAGAGGGGTTTAGCGGTGCGGGCCACCTGCCGCAGCAGTTGGCCAGGATCTGCGCGTATGTGTGTGTGTTTGTCGTTGTGTGTGTATCCTGGCATAGATGTAGTGGACCGGGCTAGAGTGGGAAAAGGAGGACAGGGCACACAAAGGGCTTTAACGTAACCTCTGCCTAAGTCTCAGGGGGGGATGGAATCTTCCGGTCTACATCACAGTAGATATCACCTCTACTGTAGCTGATGGCGAGAGGTCGGCGCAGACTGAGAGCAATGTGCAGCTTATTGACCCAACGATCAAATAAAAAAAATAATATATATATATATATATATATATATTTATATATATATATATATATATATATCTATACAGCAGTGAGCTCTGCGTCCTGGGTAGTTTTTTTCGGAGTTGCCTTTACACAAACACACTTTCTCTCAGAAACACAAAGGCCTTCACACCTAAGCAGCTAACGCTAACGGCGTGAGCGCCGTATCTGGGACAGCGCGATCATTTTCAATGGGCTTTGTAGGTTGAGGGGTCATCGCAGAACAACAGCCTACTAATCCAGTCCCGTGTGTGTAAACGTGTGTCTCAGCCGAGGTCAGGCGGTGCGTTGACAGACAGAACCAGAGGCCGCTTTCGGCTAACGGTAGCCGTCCGCCAACGCTCGTTTCCTTTCTTTCCGCAGTCGTTTTTTCTTTTTTACGAGCGTCAGATTGTCATCCTGAACGCCTTCGCCCCGGCAGCGATCTCCATCTGTGCCGGTGCAAAGGGGATAATTGGGTTATCAGATGGAGGACTGTGCCGCCGTGTCGTTGCGGCCGGGAGAGAGACGGATTATCGGCGGGTTTTTGCTGTTGGAGATCATGTGTTTCCCACCGCTGCTTCTTCCCGCGCATCACGATCCTGTGCAGTGGCGTCCGTGCTGCACAGCTTCCCTCAGCGGCGGCTCAGCGTTTGCTTATGTTTGGAGTTTTCCCACTCTGCTCTGTCACCATAAATCAGATGATTTATAATCTCGGCCTCGCAGGACTGTAACTTTTGCTTTTGTTATTAGACCACTAGAGTGGCTTTGACTGACTGCTCACTTTCCCCTCGGTACAATACGACGACTTTATTAAAAAGGCAGAACCGTCCGCGGCTTCTTGGCAGTAAGTGAGGAAGTGCGCGTCTGAAAGGAAGCGGCGACACGTGATCCGCGCTCGCACCAGCGCGTCGATATTATGCGGTATTGCTTTCGCATTAGAGATTACATCATACAGGAGAAACTGCAGTTTAAAGAGATACTTCATCACAAATCGTCTGAGTATTGAACACTTAGGCTGCTGACGAAAGAATTTATGTTGTTAGTTATGATCTCCTCAAATGGAAAAGCATCCATTGAACCTTTTTAAAATACTTCATAATCAACCCTCCATATGTCCCAAACACGTACATCTCCTCCCAAAACGGGCTAAATACACACGCTGAATTTCAATATTCACTGTTTTTTCCGTTTTGCACAAACTTTAAGGGGGCCTTTGAGTGGTGACTCTTTGACAGATTGATTCATGGGTGAATATCAGTTAACTCTTAGCGGCTAAGTACGTAAGTGAGTTAATGTTACGCGAAGCACAAATCTAGACTTTTTTTATTGCCCCGGTATTTTCCCAATAACTGAGCGTGTTCCTTGAGTTTAATGTTTGAGAAATCTACACAGTTAAAGATTAATCAACTGCATTATCATCAGAGTCTGCATTGATCTCCAACTGCTAAACATCAAACGTGGGAACTAAGAGAAGGATAAAAGTGACTGTGCACTTTTAAAATAAAATCTTTTAATGAAACTAAGATCATTAAAATGCAGTTAAATTCCGGAGAGCTCCTCAGAGAGCTCTTTTAAACCGGTTAGCGTATCTAAATGGCTCTAAAGTGGAGACACTTTTGATTAGAAAATATAATTGGCCATGTTGAATAAGATGTTGCTTTTTTTCTATCTATAAATCTCTGATAATATTAGAAAGAAGGAGGAAGTGCATTGTTTAAGAAAGGTCTTTTTTTACAGTTACAGTTTTGGGCATTCTTGTGTTTAACTCTTAAAAGTTTAATAAATAAAGACAAAGTCAGTGATATATTAAACAGGATGTGTTTCATGTTGAAGTAAAAAATAATTTTCAGAATTTCAAGATGAGCCGCTCACAATCTTTACCAGTACAATTAGAAGCAGGAATAAAACTAAAATAAATAATAAAAGGAACAAAACAGAGAAGAAAGGGGTGGAAGAAAAAAGGATATTTTTAGATATCCTCTGGTCTCCATCAAGATTTGACTGCAGTCAAATTTAGAAATACTGTTCGATTCCCAATAAATAAAAGAAGAAGGATGACATCAGCTATGAAATATAACCGGTGTAGAAAACAGCAGAGGGGAAACTTCACGGGGCAGCTAATTCTTAACCCACATAAAACATATATTATGTATAACGCACATATTTTCTGTAAATCAGTCAGTCTAACTGTGTCATGGTTTTCAGGGTGAAAGAGGGAAAGAATATGAAATACACCCGTGTGTTATAAAGTGAATAGTTGAACAATTAACACAAAGATGGTGATGCCTTTGAAGCAATGAGTGACAGGTTACATATCTGAGCAAAATAATAACTCCTTATTAGTGTAATTAGTACATCCTGGGGCAGGATACGCCTTCTGAATGAGATACAATCCAAACAGCGTCTGGGCCTTTTTTTATTCACAAATTAACCACCAGGAGAGATGACTGAGGATCTCTGGGATTTCTTTGTGCAAATATTTAACTTCTGTGGTGGATATCAGACAACTGGCTTACAACTGTAAGATACATCAGTTTTAGTGATTTATGGAGTGAGGGGAAACATCTGAGAGGAAGGATTTGAAATTTCACAAAGTTTGTTGACGACTGTGAATAAAGGTCACGGGTCCTAGACATGTTTTGGAACATGGAAATGTGCTAATCTGAATAAGCCGCTAATCAAATTAGTCCCGAGATCTCCTCACAGAGATCGAAAGGGAATTCTCCTCGTGCGTGAGAAGCAGGAAACAACCCCGTTGACTTCTGAGTTCTGAGGAGGGGCTTAAAAGTCTTGGCATCGCTAGAAGGGGAGGATCAATTCTCCGGAGTTAAAAGTGCAGCAGCACGATCCTCTCGACCTTCACACTTCCTGTTGTGGTGTTTACCAAGTCCACTTTTAAGCTCCTCCCTCCCTCGCTGCCCCGGCGGGGAGTCGCAGGCTGAGATGCACGCCATCCTCTGTGAGAACAACATCAACACGTTTGTGACGTTTTTACATCGGTACTCATGTTTGCTCATGGCTCAGGAGAAGGGGAACGCCTGCACTTTATCTGGAAAAGTGGGAGGGGGAATTGTAACATATATAATAACCTCATCTATCCTAATCGAGTCGGTGACGCCGTCTGACAATACAGTACTTCCTGCTACAATGATACGCTATTCAATACAATACTTCCTGCTACAATGATACGCTATTACATTGATCTGCAAACCTTTGCTGATGTAAAACTGCTCTGTCTTCATCTCCTTCAGGAGAACCCATACCTCTGCAGTGATGAGTGTGATGCCTCCAACCCGGACCTGGCCCACCCTCCTCAGCTGATGCAGGACAAGGAACGCAACGGCCTGCTCACCTACTGGCAGACGGTCACATGGAGACGGCACCCGGAGCCCCTGCTGGCCAACATCTCCATGGCCTGGAACAAGAGCCTGGAGCTCACGGACGACGTCCAGATCACCTTCGAGTACGGCCGTCCTTCCATCATGGTGCTGGATAAGTCCATGGACCACGGGCGCTCGTGGCAGCCCTACCAGTTCTACGCGGACGACTGCATGGACGCCTTCAACATGCCACCCAAGCGCGTGCGCGACCTCTCGCCCGCCAACATCACGCGGGTCATCTGCACCGAGCAGTACTCGCGCTGGGTGGGCTCCAAGAACGACAAGAACGTGAAGTTCGAGGTGCGGGCGCGCTTTTCCGTGTTCGCAGGGGCGCGGCTGCAGAAGATGGACGACCTGTACACTCGCATGGAAAGTATGAAGGGCTTGAGGGACTTCTTCACCTTCACCAACCTGAGGATGAGGCTTCTCAGGCCCGCCCTCGGAGGCACCTACGTCCAGAGGGACAACCTGCTCAAGTACTTCTACGCCATCTCCAACATCGAGGTACCAGCCAGGTGAGGGTCAAAGGTGTCTTGATGAGGGATGCATTCTTGCTTACATTTTCATACGGCTATTACCAGGAATGTTCCATATGAGGGCTGTATTGTACCTGGAAAAGGAGATTTTGCTGCGTGTCGTCCACATCTCCCCTAGAGGCCCGTTTACACTGAAACGTGTTGGGCAATTTAAGACAAAAGGTGACTCTGGAGAGCAGGAACACGGTGAAATCTAGATCATATACTTGTTCCCGTTTACATCGCAGAGAGAGTCTTCCAACGACGCATTTGTCTCCAGTAGTTGGTCAGATTCAGTCCGACGCAGATTGTGACCAAAATCTTATTGGACCCATCTCGCACAGTGTGACACACACACACACACACACACACAAAGAGCCAGCAAAGTAAAACGCTGCCCACCTTGAGGCTTAGTCTGGTCCATAAGCTAAAGCGATTTCACGGGGACGTTTTCTCCGGCAAGAAGTAGATTCAATGAAAAGTCTTCATGGTTTAAAGCTCTCAATTTTTTAGAGCTCTGAGGGCGACTAAAGGGATTTCTGCTGCTGCGACGGACGTGCGCGGCCGCTCTGTGGCGGCAGCACACGTCTCGGGCTGGATATCTGGAAACCGACAACGGACACAATCCCACAGCTGGCGTCGGCCTGTCGCCGGCCCGAGAGGACGGTGATTAACGACAGACACGCATGGCCTCGGTGGTCCAAACGTAAACCCGCCGTCCGCGTTCTGCCAGCGGAGCCGGGGAACCCTTACGCGGCAACTTTGTGACAGTGAAGGATGCTCGAGAGGCGCCGCTTAGCATCAACCAGCCATCTCTCGTACCTTTAAGAATTACCATTCCAATCAATACGGGAGGCTGACATTTGAATGGTATTTAACAGCCGTGTTGGGATGACCTGGCGTGTGTGTGTGTGTGTGTGTGTGTGTGTGTGAGATAGGGATGGCGGGTTAGAAAGGGGAAAGCGAGAATGAGGGACTTTCTGAAGGGCCGTTGACAGATGTGGGCGTCTTGTTGTGTCTCGTCTACGTGGAGTCACGGCACGGGGCTGTTTGATGAAGTTCTGAGTGGATGCTGACACAGCAAACACGCGCACACGCACACACACACACACACACACACACACACACAAACTGCCCTCTGGCATTGTGAAAAGGGCCTGCAGGTATTGATCACAGCCACTTTTCAAGCTCAGCACAGAATCAGATAGAGAGGGAGAGCACAGCCCAACACCCCAGGGGGGGCGCGGCGGGGGGGTCAGGGGGGGGGGGTCGGGGTGAAACAGTCCATCGCCATGCCGCAACCAGCACAAACATGTGCGCTTATTTCGTTATTTAGTTCTCCACGTCTAATAATTCATCACCCGTCTCCCGATTCCCTGCTGTGCCGCTTTGCTTGAAACGCGCCGCCGCTGTTGAGCTCCCCGAAAAAAAATATTCCTCATATTTACACATTTCTGGGTGGCGGCTTGGAGACGGTGGAAAACGGAGGAACCAAATTTAGCTCCCGTTGAGATGACTGAGCGCAGTCCGTCCCCCCCCCGCCCCTCCCCCGGCCACCCACACCTCCCGTAACATAATCACTAATCAATAAGTTATTCTGGGCAGCCAGCAGGAGTATTAGGTGATGGTGGTGGGGGGTCTTCAACAGTACAGTACAATCAAGAGTGTCCGATGGTTACGGCTGGGAAATTGATTTTGGGGGAGCAAGACGATTAGTCAATGTTCCCCCGGACAAAAGGCTAAGCTATTTCATCTCATCTCATCTGGCCTTAGTAACATATTGGGATTTCCAATGCTTAAAATTTGAATAATGAATATTTCACTCGGCTGGTGCTCCGGCGGGGACGGCACGCCGAAATGGGTTTTATATGATCAAGACCGAATGGCAGTGTACCGCAGGTCGCCGCGGTAATGAGATACGCCGGTGTTGTCGATGGAGGGGGGGGTTGTAGTCGCTTCCTGGACGTATCGCGCGGCTGAACCCAGGTGAAAGCGATTATTATTTAGTTAACTCGTCTTAATGACCCTGCGTTGGGCCCGGACAGAGAAAGCTAAAATAATAAATGGAAAAAAAAACTTTCTCTCATCAACCGGTGTCACACACGTTCCTCTTTAATCTGACGCGGCGTTTTCTCAGAGGGACTCGCTGATCTCTAAAGGGCTGCCGCAGGTATGGGCTGCTCAGGGTGCCAAATAGTGCTGCTTTATCAATAAAACCGTAACCCGATAGGCCATTAACTGCAAAACGCAGGGAAGCTCAGTTTGATAGGAGGCAGGTTGTAAATTTAGATATGTGGACGCAACGAAAACGCAGGTTGCGAGAGGGCATTTAGGGTACAGAGGGCGGCCAAGGGTGGATGAGAGAAGGTCAAACCGAGGGAAACGAGTCAAAGTCAAATTAGATGGTCGATAGAATAATATAATACCATTCAGCATCCCCTGCTTGGTCCAAAGTGTAATGAGCTACCGGACTGACTAGGATATCACCTCCAAGTTCAGGCGTGTGTGGTTTTGAAAGCCTCTTGAGCTTCATGCTCATTTCACCGGCTATATTCAAGCCTTATGGGCGGCCATTTCCGTCTCACGGACAGATGGGCCATGGGAACGCCATCTCGCCGACAATCAAAGATAGAGTAGCAAAGCCTCAACTCCATCATCATTTACATCAGTGAAATCCTATTTCCACCAGGAAGCTTCACCCATAAGCAGAGCTCTCAAACCCCCCCCCTCTCATTCGTTGGACCTCGGCCTCTTCCATCCCGACTTCCCTCAGTCCCATCTGTCAGCCGCCCTGCTGGGCTGCAGAGTGGCTACAGGCCCGGCCCGTATAGTCTGCATCGTGGATTAGCAGCGGGGTCACGGATTGGGCCTTTTTAATGAAATAAGCAGTAGGCCGTACGGTGGGTCTTTATAATGGAATAAAGGAAAGTCTGTAAGCTCAGGAAGAGCCAACTAAGTGGATTAGGTCCAAGACGGGGGAGAAGGAGATGGAGCGAAGGGAAGCGGGGAAGACAAAGTCTGCGTCGGGTTTTTTCCCCCCTTCCGGCTGGTAATGGCTGCAGCATCATGCCGTCTTCTCCCAGACTTATAAATTAGATTTGATTGGCTGACAGAGGGAGAATGACAGTTAATAGAAACAAAGTATGCACAGCGTCTCTTACTCCCCCGACAGAGCGGCACATGTACATCGTAGTGCTTTGGCGGGTTGGCGACACCAATGACCATTTGCCAATTAGCATCCACATCAAGACAAATAATTGTTCACACAGAATTTAAAGTACGTTAGCTCTTTTTATTAGAAAGCCGACTACTAGCAATGGGGGGGGGGGCAATATTTTTCAAATATCAGTGTATGTGTTGATTTTTTGGAAAATGTGCTTTTCTTAATTGGCTTGAATTACTGAACAAGGTTAAAAGGAGGAAAGAAAATCTGTTTTCCAGCCAAGACACAGTTGGTCTTAAGATTTCTGAAGGTGTTCTTATTTGTTTACATCATGGCAGCCAGAAGTCCTTTGAAATTGAAACTGATTTATTTCCGCATTCAACAAAAATTATCCCAAAAACTAGGCTTACATGTGTGCAAAATATATCTAGAATTCTGACTATAAAATAAGCCTGAAAAATCTGATTTTGGAGGATATGATCTCAAAGTCACCAGAAGTCGAGAGATCAGAACACATTTACTCCTCAAATGACCACATGTGCTATATCTGGATACATTATGCGGGCGATGATGGCTGTGGCATTTAGACATGATATTAATAAAAGTTAGCATTATCTTGATTCTGCACCAGTCATATAATCGTGGAAATTTAAATGCGGTCTGGCCAATCCGTCCGATCGAAGGTGCTTTTACACTTTTTGTCACATTCGGATCTTCAGGTCACGATGTGACTGGATTAAAGGTAACTTATTTATTGACATTCATTCAAACTTGAACCGTAACCTACTAGGCAAATGGCTTGATGCGAATCAAAAACATAATAAATAATAAAAATAAATCTTGGTTTACAAGTTGATAAGAGGGAAAATCCTCCTACACACACACACACACACACACACACACACACACACACACACACACAGACAATCCTATGAATTGTCACCGCGATAAGCTTTTGAACGCATTAATCAGTCCCTCCAGCCGGACTTCAAGGACCTTAAACACACTTCCACCAACGCAGCCCCCGGCCCTGTTTTCAACTCTGTTTGAATCCCCACTGAGAGTTGCATTGTGGGTAATGTAGGTGTGGAATAGTCAGAGGACATATTTGATTCTGCTCCAACGATTTTCATGAAAACAGCTGATTGTGGGTCTTTCAATAAAGTTAAGGATGATGAAAAACAAAACAAACAAAACCAGACAAGTTGATGTATGAAAACTAAACAATGATTATATGCCAAAATGAAACAAATACAATTCAGATTGTAACAACAGCGTAGTCGTTTAAAAAGTTGCAAATGGGAAACCTTCAGCACTTTTGCAGTCTTGCTGCCTCCTGAAGGATGGACTAATTAGACCCCTTCAAATGGTTTATTGTGCTTACGCAAGCATTAATCTCTGCGGCCCGGAGACTTGTCCATCATCTCCACCGGAGGACAAGGCAGAACAGATGCCTCCGTCGTGGAGGCCTCCGGCCTTTCTGTGTGCCTGGTTATCCACGTGGGGTGACTTTGACTTTGGAGACCGCCACCACCACTATTTTCTTCTCTTTTTTTTTTTATCTCCAAAGTTTTTCTTTTGTGTCCTTCGCAGTGAAGGTGAGAGGATGGAAGGTGTAAGCCTGAATCAGGGGTAGAGGGAGAGGGGGGGGGGGGGTGGAGAAGGGAGGCAGATGATGGATTAACTCCTAGTTTCATGGGACTAGCCGGGGTGTGTGATTTTGTGATGAATGATGCGGGGTGTGATTCTCTGTAAATATTATTCTCACACCGCCACCACAGAGTGAAAGTCTCTGCGTTTTTTTTCCACCTTCGGTTGAAAACTTCCACCGTCTTTACTGTTTCAAGAGAAACCCGCTTTGCACTTGAATGCCGCCAGCTTCTCCCTCATGAATGAAATATACGCCGCACACTTGATGTGCGATGATGTGTGTGTGTGTGTCTGTCTGTTCTTGACGAAGACAGGAAACCTTCACGCGTGGTCCCTCCCACCCCGGGTTCAGGCTCCTCCCCCCGCGAGCTCCTCTTCCTCCGAGGCAGCCGGGGCTCAGAAACAGATCACTTTTTAAATCATTCATGAGCACTTCCCAGAAAAGAAAGGCATGCAGAAAGCTGCGGGAGCGCAATGAGGAATATGCCATTGTTCCTCTCATATGCCATGATTTATGACACAATGGTTGTAACTGGTTTCATAATCACAGTTTATTTCCCTTCAGAAGGGAAGGAAAGTTAAAGTCAGCAATTTTGCCTGTTTTCCTTTCATTCCCCTTCTTTTGTTTCACAGATGAATGTCTCTTTTTTTTTTCATCCCCTCGCCCTTCAATGTATTTCTCTTTTAGTCATCCCATGAATATGCTTTTAAACTCAAATACAATGAAGAATTCTCCCCACTGGCGCCCGCGCTGTGCCTCACCCAGCATCTGGTGAACGGGGGGGGGGGGGAATCTCTCGATACCACGAGTGTGCTTTAAAGCTGAAAAGCATGCTGGGAATTGCAAGTGGGGGAACATGAGGCAGAGGGAGGGTGCCCTTGGAAGGATGGTTTGTTCTCAGTCAGCCACATTAATTAGCATCGGATTATTACAGGCGCGGCGCGTCCGAGTCCTCAAACCGCCGCCTTCACGGCGAGCGCGAGCCGATGGGGCGCGGACGGGCGGCGCGGGGCGATGCCGGGGGCAGAAAACGGGCCCACGCGACGCGGCGGCGCGGGACACGCCGTGATCAGTCCCCTTTTTTTGGACGGCGGAGGCTTTAACTTCTACGGTCCCCCCCCCGTGAATTTAGAAATGTAGGCCTTCTCTTGCTTGTTCCACAGCTTTCGATGGTGTCACACGGTCTTCATCAGGAGGTGGAGCTCCGGTGGTAATGTAACTTCTCGTGAATGCTGTCGTGACAAAGTTGAGTCTTAATCTGCTAAAGAAGACGTTGGGTTAGAAGCTCTCAAAGAGCCACTGGGGCTTGTTGGCTACTGTTTCCAAGGTCAGGAATCAAATGTGAAGGTCATCCTATGATATGTGGAGGTTCCGTTAATCCACTTTCTGAATCTTGTCAATTAGTCACAATATACTCTTAATAAGTTGCTCAATTGCACTTAACCAATATGTAGTTAATGCTTCCACACTTAGTTATTCTTTTCGTGTTCGCTTCAGTAAAAAGGTCCAGTTTACTTAAATATATGCATTGTTTATGAACTGTGTACACCTATTTGTATTGCTGGATTAAACAACTAGTTGATGCATAGTATCAAATAAATAAATAAAAGTACAATTAGAAAAAAGACAGCTACAGTTTTGTAATCCAACGGATGATTTATTCACAATTGTTTTGAAATGAGGAAAAAATTAACAAATTAATAGATAATGAAAATAATCCGGTGTGGTCAGTTTGAGTCTCTACAAGTTACTCTTATTCATCTCACACAAAGTTACTCAAGTGAAGAGACAAAGATGGATACAGAGAGTTTGAATAAGAGGCATTGAGCACATTCACAAAAAAATAGTCCTTCAATAACTAAAAAACTGAGGTCAACCACTAAATGATGCAGAACACAGCTGGAATTCCTTTAAATAGAGGTGATGAAGAAAACTATCATAATTACTGCAAAAGCTCAGCAGGTTTCCTGCCACGGCTCAGAGCACAAGAAAACACTGTCCTCTCTGGGTTTTTACGCACAAAACAGCCCCGAGTTTCACCACTAATTGTCTTGCTAACTGCACTGGTGTGTGTTGACGCTCTCCATCCTCCCCTTCCTCTCCCGGCTCGCTCTTCCCCTCCTCTCCTCCGCTGCCCCGCGGCTCGGGCAACTCTCTCCCCTCTGTGACTAATGAGGTCCTTTCCGTCTCAAGGTTTTAGCGGGATAATTGCATTAACCCCCCCTCGTCCTCTGGCTGATCCCGGCACAGCTCGTCTTCCCCGGGCATCCTCACCTCCGCGCTCTCCCCGGGAACTAGACAGCGACGTGCACGCGGCTGCGCGGCGACGTGCAGCCCGGCGTTGTGTTCGCTCGGACGCGACCTTAAGTGTGTTTTTCGGGGACTTTTAGGACAAATTAAAACGAAAGGACAGGCACTTAGGGGGAAGAGAGAAGGTACGTTATTGTGCTTGTGTGGAAAACGCTGAAGGACCGGGGATTACGGGTTTGTGTGTGTTGTGTGTGCAACAACAACAACAACAACCACAACAACAACGTGCCTTCACACAAGTTCGTGTGGCGGGCATTCCGTCTGAGCGCGGAGCCCCTGAGAGCATTCCGAAGTTTTTCCTTCTCATGCACACACACTCCACAGACACAAAGATCCGTGTGGCCCCCCGCGGGTCCGAAGACTCTGCGGGGGGGGCTGCAAAAACAGGAAGAACTTCCCAGCGGCGCCGTGTCGTCCCGGGGTTTCTGTCCTATCATCACATTTTCAGTCCCCCCGTTCCCCCCCCCCCTCCTCCTCCCCGACTCCCTTTACTTCTTCTTCCTCCTCATCCATTTCTTAAATAAGACGGGGATGTGTAATAACGCCCCCCCTACCCCCCCCCCCCCCCCCCCAGGTGTTACTACTTTCTGTGGTGTTCATTAAAACACATTGAGCAGCAGTAAGGACTCTGCAGGGAGGTTACGCGCTAATATGCAGCGCCGTTGCGCGGTGATCTCAGGGCGATCCGGGCCGGGGGGGGGGGGGGGCGGGGGCGATCCCTCTTTAGTTGGGGAAAGGGGGGGTGGGGAACCTTAAGATGCAGCGACATGGCCGCTTCGGGAAGAGCGGCGTCAGCCATTCTGCATCATTCATGCTGCATCATGCTGCATGAATATTACAATGCCGTGCCGAGTCTCAAATACCACCCGGCGGGGGCCAAATGCCAGTAAAATATATATTGAGTGGTGGATGGATTAATCCAGTGGTCAGTGAGGGGGCAGGCATTCAGAGGTGATAACATTAGGTGTTTGTTATTTATAGGACGATACATGCTTTTAGTGTCATGCAGAGACAAGCAGAGAAAATGAGGTCAGGTGGCTGACGTGGGGATTTCACGCTGTATTTTATTTACGTTTGCACGCTTAAGCACAGGCTTTTTCCTGTTTGTTTGGTACGTTTGGTTTTCAGCCATTTCCATTTATTCGGGTGAAGACGATGAAATGCGACCCAGGAAGTTCAGTTTGAGAAACGGATCCACGAGATCGAGAGCTTACCAAACAGAAAAACATTGCAGCTTCAAATCCATGCAAAGTCATCGGCGCGGCGATCGTTTTAACTTTAGTTACGTAACGGCGCTGTAGCGGCGAGTTGAACAGGTTCAACATCTTTGCTGCACAACTTTGTGTTTTTGCCGCTGTGCGTTTCTCATTCAGAGCTAAAGTTGGTCTGAAAGTGTTCTTATATAAGTTTGTTCCATGTTACGTCACTTCTGAACACACACTACGAGTCAATGTGCTTCCAAT
The DNA here is from genome assembly GCF_964276395.1 of Gasterosteus aculeatus. NCBI lineage: Eukaryota > Metazoa > Chordata > Actinopteri > Perciformes > Gasterosteidae > Gasterosteus > Gasterosteus aculeatus. The sequence goes on along the minus strand of NC_135702.1, from coordinate 4,120,420 downwards.
AAAGGGAACGCGAATCCCAATCAATCAATCAATCAATTAAGTGAGCGAGAACGTTATTTACCAAAGGTCTCTTATCTGTTTAAAAGCCAGATATTAATTAACGCTTCAGTTTGAAAGGCCACCGGAAACGGTACATTTGGCATGTAACCCACGCGCAGACGCGCAGACCGTGTCTCCGACGTCCTCCGAGGTCCTGGGCCGGAGGACGGGATGTGCCCGGGCTCCATTATTTAGTCTTTTTGGTGCTGTGCACACGGCCCATACATCGGAGAGCAGGTAGCTCAAAGTGGGCCCGACTTAGTTTCCTGCTCTTTAGAAGACTCCAACCAACCAATCGCAGCCATGCTCCCAGGACTGTGCACGCACGCAATAGTCAGGAGCCGTCTACTGCGTAAATAATTGACTTGTACACACGGTCACGCACAATATCCCTCCCTCCCTCTATGCATCCCTCAATCTATTGCATCACAAACTAAAAGACTTAACAAACTGTGCCGTATATAATGAATCATCCCGCGTACACACCAGGGAGGTCACACGTCCCTGTACGCTGCAAAGGGGACACACACACACACACACACACACACAGGGTGTGGATTACAAAGACAATCAAGGTCATTCCAGCATTTTGAATAATTTAGGATGTATTTTCGCTGGACAATTTCACTCAGCTTTTTCCTTCAGAGGCCGAAAAAACATCCAGTGACCTTTCAACGTTCAACATATAGGAAGTGAGGGCGTGTGCTCTTGCGTGTGTGTTTTGTGGAGACTCAAAACACACACACACACACACACACTCACGGCCGCCTAAGATGCTGAACAGGAAACCAAAAAATGATAGAGGGAGATTTAACAACATAAGAGGAAATGTATCTCAGGCGTTATTAGATAATGACGGATGATGATAAAGTTCTGTTGTGGACGCATGAACAGAGAGTGAAGTTCCTGCTCACCTCATGATTGCAGGGGAGGTCAGATATAGATTACCTGAGGTGGGGGGGTGGGGGGTGGGTGAACGTCTGAAGAGACTCGCGCCGGTCTCCTGCTACGGGAGGCTGCACTCGAGGAAAATCGATCCTCCGCCTTGTGAGAAAGAAATTTATGAAGCTGGAACATAAACGCAGTCATGTCCAATTAGCCGCGGTGAATTTACGAGGCGAGGGAGGAAGTGGGAGGGGACGTGGCGATAAAGACCTCGGCTGAAGCCAATACGACGCGCCGCCGCTGATCAATGAGCCGAGCTTCGCGCAACATCTCCCCCCCCCAACCCTCACCCTCCTCCCGCCGCCCGCTTCACTCGGCCGGTTGCGGAGCTTCGGGAGACGCCATGTTGGAGGGGCTCGGCTCCCCTTCAGGCCGCCTTTTTCCAATCAGATTGGAATACATGGACATACTTAAATATCACCTCCTGGCATCGCTTAGTAAAAGTCACATCTTGGATTCGCCAACGGACGGATGTTTGGTTCCGCAAATGGAACTATGAACATCAACACATTTTTTTTTTTTAAAGATAACATTCAACAATCCATCAGAAAATAAGAACGATGTCCATTCCAGATCTCTTTCTACTCATTCTCCCCCCAAAGAACACAATCTAAATTATATATTTTTCTTTTCAAATAGGTAAAACCAAATGCTGAATAAGACATTTTTAGATGACCTAAATGGTTGAAAAATGTAAGACAAGAGCACATGGATACCTGCCAGCTGTCAATCACAAGGTAGCCACGCCCTAAAGCGTTCCCTGCTGTGTAGTCTATTTAAATAGTAATGTACTAAATGTGTGTGGGATTTTACTAGTGATTGAGACCATAAACTCATGTTTACTATGTTGAGTCCTTTTCTCAGAACACAGATTTACCGAGAGCACACGAGGAAAACTTTGCTTATGGACGTGTAAGTCTGCACGTACATCCTTCTGCACAGTGAAGGTCAAACATCCGAGTGAAGTCCCGATAAGAAAAACACATCTATGAGTGGAGGAAGATCTAAATGCTCAGTCCAACAAAAATCACACAGCACACACTTCAAAAAGCCTTCTAAGTGTAGAGCTGTTTCGTTGTATTCTCATTTCCTGCTTTTTTCCATTCATCGCCCCGCATTTGCTCACGGACCTCCGTGTCATTAGTCGCCCCCCCCCCCCCGGTTTACACGTTAAGCCGCGGACAAAAGCGCCGACACTCATCGCCCATTAGGCCTCTGCTACGGCTGTTGCAAATAGCGAGCGGGCCTTCCCAGTGACGGCTGATCGAACACAGAGCGGAGAAGGGGGAGAAGGAGGAGGAGAAAGGGTTGGAGGGGGGGGGGGGGCTGTCATCACAGGTTAGAGCACGTGGATGCGGACCCTCCTCCTCCGGGTCTCACCGCTGTGGTCGGGGAGGCCGGCGCCCTGTCAGGGCTTTGACTGCCCTTCTTCTGCCCCCCCCCCCATCCAGCATCGTCTCCCCCCCCCCCGACGTACACAACCCAATTTACTCGACGCGCTTCTCGCGCAGAAGATAGACAGACGGGCGGGGAAAGAATAAAAAAAAAAAACGATGAGGAAAGACACGAGGAGCGGAACGCCTACAATGGATGATGTTTTAGAGCGATAGTTTCGAACAATGTAAATAGTGGGAGGAGAGAAAACCGAATATAAGAAAGAGCGAGTGATCGCAGCGTCCCTGGAGAGATGTGGAGGAATCGACTCCAGTAAAGAGACAGATAAAGCCCCATTAACTGCTGCTTCCAGCTGCTTTCTCAGGCTCCGCCACCACACGGCTCCCCCTTGATGTTTGTTTATCTTTCTTATTATTTATTCTCCTAATTGCTGCGTCTGTGCCGTCTAAAACAGGCGGTCGGCGCGTCATTAAATACACAGGGCTGACATTACTTCACAGAGACAGACTGCCGGGAGGACGGACTGAGGAACGCGCAGACAAGCTGGCAACTGATCCGTCCATTAGATCATGCATACGCGTCGCTGGTTAACGTAGATGCAGATCATACAATGCACACGCACCGATTCTGTCTCCTGCTAAATAGGGCCGGCTGAAGGGTTCGGATGTTCCGGGGGGGAAAAACATGTTGGTAGTCTTATTATTTTTTCCGCTGGCAACGTTTTTCATCTTCGCACACCACATGGACGCCGCGGGGGGGGGTGGGGGGCGCCGAGGGGGGCGCAGTCCAGAGCACGTGGTTGGCTTTGGGTTTCAGAAAAGAAAACCTTTGATCGGGAAGGATAATGGTTTTGGTTTTAATGCACTGGGAAATGGACACATATCCAGTCTTGAGTCACGATTTCGGAAACACTAAACGGGGAGATCTCTCTCTCTCTTTGTCCTAAACGCAACCGCACAAATGCTTCTCATGCAGCAGAAAACTGTAACGCAAGAACAAGACGTAAGTGATCCGCAGTGGCTTTCAGTTCAACATTTTTAGAGATATTTTTCAGATTCCGTTCATAAAATAAAGCATTATTTTTTATTAACTTTTTTATCTTGGACCGCTGTAGTTGAAGAAAACACTCATAAAACTACAAATATTGACTCCCGTCCATCATAGTGGAATGACTCGTTACGAAATGAGCAGAAAGTAGTTACAATACAACACTCTTTTTGGAAATATATTGCAAGTATCTTATTTACTACGTAGTCAATATCAACATCAGTTTTCATCTTTGGTAAACGCCATCTAAGGATAACAGCTACTTAGCGTTTTAAGACAGAATGTCATTGCCAGTTTTGAAAGTTTATGGTCCTTTTGACCAAAGGGTCAAACATTTAAGCACAAAAACCACTTGTGTTGAGTCGGTTACTGATCATTAACAAACACGATCACTGTTGAAATAAATCAACATTGAATTCTGACGGAAACGGGAAACGAATGGCAGGAGGAGGCTTTGTTCTTTTTGGAGGCTTTGTTCCGTAAACCTAAATATGAGCCGTTTTAGCCCATTTGCTGAGAAAAAATTGATACGCTTATTTTTCTCAGGAAAAAAATAAAGTCTCTGACAGACTGATAAAGAGAGGAATTGATCCATAATAACACCAGCTAATTAAACTGTGTGGTTTCTAATGCAGACTGGAATACATTTGAATCACTTATTTCCTTCCGCTCCTGCCCCCCCCCCCCCCCCCCTCACCTTCTCCATTTCATCTCTCCTCTCTCTTTGTGGCTTGTGATGGATCCAGCCGTCCTCTCTTAACTTCTCGCACTTTGATGACTTTGCAGTGAAGGCAGACATCTTGCACATTAACATACGATCGTGCCCATGCATTATTTGTATGTGGGAGCAAAGAGGGAGGGATCGGGAGAAGAAAAAAAAAGTTTAAAAAAGTGTAGCCTGTCATCCGAAACAGAGCGAGCCAAAGGGAACGCGGCACTCGGAAAGTTGGAATGTGGCAACCGCTCATGCGGAAGGAGTGCAGGGCTGGGAGTGCTGCCGGTCTTCCTCGGCTGTGCCGCGTGAGAAGGAGGCAGGAAAGCAGGTCAAGGGGATGCAGAGGCCACAAAGTTTCAACCTTTTCGTTCGTGATGTGATGAAATAGCGGAGGATAAAGATTATGTCAGGTCCCCGGTGGCATTGCATGCAAGCTTCCCCCCCCCCCCCCTCTACATGGCGACTGTCGAGCTAACTGACAGGAGGGAAGGCCTCTCCGTGGGGCCCGCAGGAAAATCACTTTGTTCCCCAGTATCGATTCTTAAGCTGCAACTTCCAGATCCCGCAATCGGCGGCGGCGGCGCCTCCACTTTTAAGATGAGACAGATGAGATTTATCACCGGAGGTGCGGCAGATGAGAAGCGGTGATATGTTCGGCGCTGTCAGTCACCGAACCCAGACATTAGTCACAGCGCCTCTGCCCCTCAGATCTGCTGCCTGTCATCGCCGCTCCCGGTTAAATGCATCACAATCACGGGAGGCAGAAACGCACACACACACACACACACACACGCGCGCGCGCGCACACACAAGCGCACACCTGTCCCGTTTCACACACACTCGCTCGCTCACTATTTCCTCCATGAAAAAAAGATGTTTCAATTTCCCTCCTCGCTAAGTGGACAGCTTGTGTCCTTCAGAAGGCATGGAGGAAACAAGGCCTCGTCCGCGGATGGATTTTCTTCTGGCGCGTCCTGTCAGCTCGCCCAGGTGATCAGAGAGAATCCTGGGTAATTTATAGCACTGCGGGCAACAATGTGAGACGGACCGCCATGATCGACCGCTTCCATTTCTTCGCTGGCAAAGTTTACTGGGCCTTTTTGTAAGTTTCCGCCATCGTTATTCTGTATGTAAAGTTGGTAGGCCGACAGCATAAACCCCCCCCTTTAAAAAAAAAAAAAAGCTGATGAGAAAACGCAGATTAGTGTGAGGAAGGAAGATTGAAGCAGTCATCCTGCCAGAATACAGGGGCCATTCTTTGAATATTTGATGCAGACGGATAGCTGTTCACTCCTGTGGAACAAACTGGATTGGAGTCCAGTCGCTCATCTGGAAAAGGCTGTAATTTGAAGTCGAAGCCGCCGAATGTCCTTAAGATCCTCATTTCCTTCCCTGCCGAGCTTCCGCCTCTGGATCAGCCCACCTGGGCCCTGCCCTCTGCGGAGGTCGCCGCCGTGCACACGTTAGTTACGTTCACACGTGCACACTCAGATGTTTTAATTTTACGGACAGTCATGGCGAACAACCATTTGCTCAGAAACGGTCGTCTTTTTGCATTCAACTTTTTAAAAGTGTATTATTTTCTTTTCTTAACATCCTGCTCCCCGTTTCCCTTTTTGATGCTTCACCGTACAGTACACACACACACACACACACACACACACACACACACACACGTGTCTTTTTAACGCTCTGTCAGGTGCGCTGTGTCATTTACCGTGTCTGCTCAGTGAACAAACTATGTATAACCGTACTTAATCCTATGATCTTAATCTCGTTATGTAATTCACCAACAATAGACTCCCTTCCCACTTCTGCATAAGACCCGTGTCACAATATTCCACTTGTGTTTTCTGTCTCCTTGGTTTAAAAATACTCTAGTTTTAATTAGACAACCAGCGTGTGATTACAACTTTCCGCCGGTGTCATCTCATTTGTGCGCGTACTCTCCTCTGCTCTCTTTTTTTTAAAAAGGTGCAAGTGTAACCTCCATGCCGCCCAGTGCCTGCTGCAGGACGGGAACCTCCAGTGCCAGTGTGAACACAACACCACGGGCCAGGACTGCCAGCGCTGCAAGAAGGGCTTCAAAGCCAAGTCCTGGAAGGCCGGCTCCTACCTGCCGTCGCCCAACGGAACCCCCAACTCCTGTACGTCTGGCGATCGGCGCGGTTAGACACAGTTCTGTTGACTCTTGCCTTCCGTTTGGGTGTTTGTCAGCCCACCTTACAAATATATAAATATATATAGAATGCTGATTTAATTATTGTTAACTCAAAGACTGGAAACACAGGGAAGAAGCGTGAATCTGTCTAGCGAGCACCTCTGAAGCTCATCAAGTGACACATCATATTTCATTGAAAAAGTCGAGCACATAACCTTGTGTAAAACGTGAATTGTTTTCTTTACACCTTTTGAACAGATAATAAAAATTCACTTTATGAGCTATGGAGAAAAGCTTGGTTCGCTAGTGGCCATGTTTACAGCAGAGCCGTTTTGTGTCGCCTTTATGCTCCACTGGTTATTGCTGGTAGTTTAGCTCTGCTAATGCCTTTGCTTATGCTGGGGCCGATGCTAGCTTTGTGTCCCATTAGGTTGATAGTAGGTCAGTAATACCGAAAAGGGAATGAATTGTACTTAGATTATTACAATGGAAAATCTTTTTGATGTATTACTTTACTCACATTTTTGCCACTGCATTGCTTCCATTGCACAGGAAGCGATGCATTTCCTTTTTTCTAATCAGAGTTGATGGATCATAAGATATGTTTCAAAGTAAATATACACGCGGTGAATTTGCACATACTTGATTGATGGATTTATGGTTTTCGTCATTACTGAGGTCCTCATTGAGAGAGGCGGGATCACGGGTACGAGTAGGAGAGAAGTCGATGGAGAGACCGAGTTGTCGTCTCCTCGATGCAGAGAAAAGATCAGAGCCGCGTGACGACGTGGGAGTGCGTAGGGGGGGAAATCTTCTTGGAGAGTGAGGCAGGCGACAGTAGCTAGCTGTGATAAAATAATAATCTAGGACAGCCCCTCCCTAGTTTCCTCCTTTCAAACAAATAGCCACAGTCGCATGTAAAGAGAAACACAGGCAGATGCAGTCACGTACACCTGTACCTGCACACACACGCGCACACACACACGCGCACACACACACACACATGCACACACACCAAAGAATGGCTCTATTTGTCAACCTTTCTCACGCTGTTGCTTCCAAACCTGTTCTAATGCTGACACACAACTTCGGAGCCCGTCATCATCCTTTTACGCTCCCAAATCCCATTAGTGGGATTTAAAAATTAAAACTTGCTCGGTTGAAATCGTTCACAAAATGGCCACGGCTCACGAAATAGTTTGGTCTCCACGGACTGCATTATGCATGGCGAGCTAACCCAACTATAAATACAATCTCCGTGAGCGCGCAGGGAAAGGCATAACGTTTTGATCCGAGCGTTGCAAAGTGCCACGGCTCTCGTAAAACATCCATATATGATGATGAGGTCGCAATGGGAGGAGTAACGGGGGGAAATTAGGGAGGCCCGATTCATTTACTCCAGGACATTGAGAGGTGGTCTAAAGCAAACGGTTATTTTGCAGAGCAGCTCTTAAGCTCTCTGCGCCACCCGAGCCTGATGAACGAGGCACATTCGAGTCTTTAGGCAAATTGAATACATAAATAAACAAGTCCTCTCTTCTTATTCTCTTTCAGGTACAATCGCTGGTTCTCCCTCCGGTACTAGTAAGTAATAATGCAAAGCAGAGGAGGTGGAAGTCCTCCCCCCCTCCCCCCACCCCCCTCCCCGCCTCTCTCTCTTGCTCTCTCTCCCTCCCCATCCATTGTCTCGCCCCCCCCCCCTTTTTCGTTGCATTGCTTTTTGGAAATGTAAGTTGTAACGCCGTGCCTGGGCTTTCTGCACGGCTCCTGCACCTCCTCTCACTGTGCTGTATTTTCGGGGCCCCGCGTGCTTCATTATTAATAGGCCTCTGTCGCCGCGTCCTTTCATCACAGCGCATCACACTAACCTGCGCGCCAGGAATTCCTCCACAGTTCTGCTTTTCTCATTTGGACTAAAGACGCTGCAGCGGATGGATTGTAGAGGGGAGGGATGGATGGAGCGAAGAAGGGAGGAAAAGGCAGACGAGGAGGATGTGGGCATGCAGTGTTGTAATGCAGTCTGATTCTGGGTGAGGAGCTCCAGGAGGCAGGAATAAAAGGGAATTTGATTAGGGATTCTCTCTTTGGAGAGGCGCTCAGCCTCCGAGCTGTTAGACAGAAACGATCGGCAAAGTGGCAACATCAACCCTGACAGCACTGGGCTGTTCTCCACATGGCCGGACAGTAAAAGGCTGCTGCACGGGCAGACCGAGCAATTGGGCCGCGCTGCAAAAGGTCTGCTTTTAAAAAGGTTTGCCTTCACAATTAGATAACAAAATAACGGGTATGATTTATCAAAGAGACGAAGGACGCTCGCTAATGGGCTGATAATGAGTTTAGTGGTTGAGTTTCAGGTTCCCGCTGGTTCGGTGTCTGTTTGTCATTTCACATTTTGACCTCTGTTGCTGAACATTTGCTGCCGCTGAAGGTGAGTTTGACACGCCAGTGAAGCCAAAGGTCACTCAAACAGTGTCACAATTGTGTCTCAGAAGCTGAACTGTCCCCGGCTATTACCCATGAGGCCTTTGGAGCCCCTCGGGAAGGTGCGGAAACGTATCAGCCGTAGCTACTCTTTACTTTGTAGATGGACTCGCGCCACACCGCAGAAAGCTCCTCTGTCCACAGCGGAGTCTTATTTTGTTGGGACAATTGAAGACGTCTGCCATTACAGCGGCCGCATGTCAATGAAAGCCAACGGGTTTCATGGAATCTCCAGAAATGAGCTCCATTTTCCGCCTATTCTGTCTGCCGCTAAGATTTTCACACGTCTTTAACGAACAGTTTGACGATGGAGGAAATTCCTTTGCCTGCTTCACAGCTGAGAGTTTGATGAGCAGATCGATACCACTCTCCTGTCGGTCGGCCCATTATGAAGCTCCAGCCAGCGGCTGTGAAGCTTAGCACAGAAACTAGAAACGTCTTATTTGAAAGCAGCTCCAATCTTCACTGCCACATTTACCTCAAAGCTCATTTCAGGTCATTATTTTTATAGTAAACAGATTGAAATAAACTGGAATGACAGGAATTTTTCTCTTGTTATCTTGAAAAAAAAAAGACCGAAAGATTATTTGGTAAATTTATGCTTAATATATAATAGTAATGGTTTCTTTAAATGGACCATAATTTAACAAAGAAACCACCCTGGTGACAAAACTGACTTGTGCTGTATTTTTACTGAGTTTCACTTGAAAAGTCAAATGGTGCTGCGGCTGTATGTTGAATTACTGGTCACTTTTGACAAAGCTAATTGGTGTGTGGTTGTGCATATAGACAAGCAGCATTTCCATACATATACACCTAATTTACGCTACAACCAACTGTAAGACTTAAGCAGGCTATTTCCCAGGTCGCCTACATCTCTGACGCTAACGACAGACTGGTCTCGGGCGCGTGGGCGTCAAACTGTAAGGACATTTAGACTTTATTTGTTCTGACTGACTGATTTCAAGCAGCCCGAGATGGACGTGAACAGACTCTGTCAGCCGCTCGAACGTACAGTAAAGTGGACCTCGACGCCCGGCTCGCCCTCGTCATGCTAAATTTAAACCTGCCATCTTGGTCGGCAGCGGGCCCCTCATGTTCCACCGGGACAGCACTCAGGGACGTGGGAGGAGCTGGGACTCCGCCACTGCTGTGATGTCCTCAGACGTTCTCCTGAAGGAAAATCCATTAGGAGCGTTTGTTGAACAGCACAGCGCTTTTGTTGCTCGGCTTAAAAATAGGTGAAGAAGTCAAAGAAAGCACTGATTCTCTTTGTTTTGGAGGCTTTGACTGTGAAGGACACGCAACGACACACGTAGACCTTTTTTTGGAACATTTACAGTCATAGTTCTTTCTTCTTTGAACTATATTTTACCTTCATCACAAGGCTGCGGTTAAGAAGTATAATCATTGTCAAATAATTTACAGATTCGGCAAAAATAGTGAAACACTTTTTCATCAACCATCATAGAAAACTAAGAAAACCCGGAAAATGACATCTCAGGAACTGAAACCAGTGGGTGTCTGCTATTTCTGCAACTATGTATAATTCATTTTCTGATTCATTATTGATCAAACAAACATTGCATCTTTAATCCGTCTAAATAATTGTCATTTCTTTGACAAAACTATTAACGACATTTCATTTAAAAAAATCACTTCCTTCTAAATTAGGAATGCACTGAACATATTTAATGAATCAACATAATTTCCCAAACTCTTAAATAATCAGTTGTACTTGTAAGGAAGATCCTGCCACTGTGGGCGTATTCCAGCCTTTTTGTTATCCCAGGTTTATAAAAGTGCATTTGGCTTAAACCTTACCCTTGTGTGAGCAAAGCCTTTTTATCTGTGTGTGTGTCTTTGTGTGAGTGTGTTTGTGTGCGTGTGGAGTTCTGGCGGCCATGTGGTGCAGTTCAGTGAGAGCCATAAATCATCTTCACCCCCCCCTTCTCCTCACGGGGAGCTGAGATCTTAGGTTATATTCTCACGGCGCCGACGCCGCTACTGTTTGTACATGCGCACACAGAAACACAAATATAGACAAAAGGTTTCCCGCTATTGTGAGGTTGAAGGTCCTGGAACGTTAAGAACTATAATCATACAACATCAGTCATCTTGAATAATATCATCCGTAATGTTGTAATCTTTTCCGGCTCTAAACTGCATTTAAAACATGCATTCGGAGCTCATGTTATTTTAAAATATTACTAACAGCAATATGTGTCGAGAAAACGTTTGACTTTATGTGAACTATGAAAGTTTTAAAGCGGCCGGCGAGTTCGATTTCTAAACTTTCCCCCGCATAAAAGTTGGTTATATAAATCGTATTTTCAGTATTATTACTTTTCCCAGGAATTTGGAAATGCAAATCCGAGCTTAGGTGTGTACTGTGGGATTTTACAGTCAGGTCAATAATACGGTTTTGACTGCAGTCTTTGCTGCCGGAGCAAACGCATCCTTGTGCAGATGACAGCGGGACTTATGGGTAGGACGGCACGTCATAGTCGCTGCCCCCCTTTGTCGTGTCCCAGTTAAGCCACTGAGCGTGCACGGACGAGGATTAGCGACCTATTGGCAAGAGACTCTGATCCACAGAGGCGGCAGCCCATTGGTCGGCAGGCAGATGGGGCGTTTGGGGGAGGGGGAGGGGCGGACAAACCAAATCCTAAAACCCAGTCATACAGCCACCTATCCATCCGCCGTGACCCCACGCGACCTCGTCATCCCACAGCTGTAGAATGGATGGAGTAACATCTGCAAACTCACAGGCACTGGGGGGGGGGCGTCCGACACTCGATCAACCTCCATCCATCCTGACATGCTGTGGAAAGCCTTGCGTTTTCATAAGAGAGAGATTGGATCATGTGATCATGTGACACATTAACAAGATCCATGCTTTCACTCATCCGGCCACCATTAGGTGTTCTGGAGAAAAGGAAACGTTAACTGGTCCTGAATATCAACGGCCTCATTAGTGTGGAGCTGAATCAATGTCCAGCACTCCGGTAATAAATGATGAGAATGCTGAGACTGACAAGTGGCATTAAACATTATTGTTATCATTTCTCGGGGTGCATTAATACAAGTGACAAATGAGCTCATTACATGCAAATGCATTTGTATTGAAGGCACCTAAAATGTGTCTGAATATTGCCTGGTGAAGTGCGCGCTCGTGTGTGTGTGTGTTTGCCACAGAATGTCATGGGACAGTTAGTGGGTCCATCTGGACAGACAGACAGGCACATGTCAGAGGATGATGTAATGAATCAGCTTAGATTATTGATGCACCGCGCGAGAGAGCGATGGCGCTGTTGCACGGCTGAAAATGACACTAAGACCTTGGACCTGCTTCTTGTTTTGACCTTGTACTTTCACATGCAGAGTCCATTGCCTCCAGCGGCTGTTTCTGGGGTTGGAAACTCACCTTTCAGCTCTCTAGACCTTCATCACAGTGATCTGGGTGGACATAAGCACTTGCAAATGAGATATTATGGGGCCAGATATGGTTGTAGTGTGATTATAATAGAGAACTGTAAAAGGATGGTTGTTCAAATGCATGTACACTCCTTTGTTCATTGAGGATATAGAGTGTAGATGGTGTACAATCCCCCCTAGCCTAAAAATAAATCTTACCAAACCCCCTTTATTGCGCCGATTAGTGCTTTCTACATTTTTACATTGTCTAGTTCAATAAAGCATACATCATTCAATTATGGTTAGAACCTCGCTACAGGGACCAGAATGATTAGAACAAAGATGTGTGTGGTCATATTTTATGAAATAACACCACTGATGTGTGACAAGGCAGCTTTGATGTACTTGTTTGTGCTTTGTTCACATCATATTTTCAGTAACTCTTGGGGATAAGTGACCAAAATAAATAGAATAAGAGATCAGATTTCTTCCAGTCTTCCAGTCCAGTAAAAGTCTTTACTATATTACCAGTAAATGGAGTAATTCTGGTAAACTTCTTAAATAAAAATGTCCATATTTCCTATACGACATTGCGTGCAGCGTTTACCTTTAGTTTTATGTGTTCATATTATGTCATGGTTAATATATTGTACCACTACAGTACTGTATTTATACATTGGTAATTAATACATTGTTGTTTTGAAGGTGAGATTGTATTATATTTCATCTCTCAGATTTAGAGATGACAAAAGTGAGTGTGTGCAAACACATATGCACACAACACTGTTAGTATAAAACAGAGTAATACACTTTGACAAACACTGTTTTTATTTTACAGCCGTATTAACAATAGTCACACCTTCAACAGGCACTGGGTTTTGCAAAAAATGAATAAAAAACAACAGAATTTCCAGCACCGAAAGGGTTGCCGAACAGCTTTTGAGTTTAGCCTATCTCAGCAGTGTGAAATCACACTATCATTGTGTATTCTCACTCCTGTGTGCTTGAACGTGCGATGCGTGTGCGTGCGCATTTGAAGTGGAAAAAGGGAAATCTAGTCTTTCTTCGGATAAACAATCAGATGCTGCATCTCTAATGCTAATGTCTGAGCCCGCTCATTCCTCATTGCATTTCCATTTCTCTGTCCTCCTGCAACTGATGCAACAGATACGGGCGCTCCGCCAGCAGAACCGACAGTTACAGACGCCGCGTTACACAACGGGCATTTGTCCGAGCCTCTACTGGCGCCCATTGGGGAATCTGACGCCCTCCACCTTCCGTCGGAGGAGCACTGGGTTCCCCTGACACCGCAGGGGTTCACACCTTTGGAGAAAATCTCCGAAAACTCTCATCCGTCTCAACCGGGGCCGAAGAAGACCACAAGTCATTCGGCTGTTAATCACCATCATCCGATCACAATAGGCTCCGTCCTGTTTCATCTTCACCAGCAAACAAGTCTGCACGACACGGAGGAAGAACCCTCAGGGCCGAGGCATAGTGAGGGAGGAGGTAAGGCACGCCCATAGCGCTAGTTGACAGTAGATGTAGGGTAGAGGACCGGCCGCCCGAAAATAGAATAATCTAATTTGGAAACAGGAGATAGTTTTCATTCAAGCCATGTGGGATTTTTTTCGGTGCAGAACCGTTCTGAAATGGCCAATTGTCAGGAGGTGAAAGTCTGCGAGATGCTCCGATACACAGGCTTCCATAATCATATGTTTAGCATCATATCACATGTCATAGACGCTTATTCAATTTAGGCAGCGGCAGTGAAATCTCGTTAACACGGGTGAGTGAGTGGGTGACTTCGAGGGAGACGGCATGGAGGGGGCAGGTTTTTTCTCTGCCTCATTCAGAGGCATCGAGATCAGAGTGACGGAAAAGAAATAAAGAATAAGGACTAAACCACAAAACACCCCCCTCAACGTTAACCTCAACTATATGTCCTGGAGGGGAATTCACCTATAGTGTCAAGACTTAAATAAAAACAATCACACGGCCTTTGCGGCCCCTTTTGTCGGGTCAGTGTCGAGCAGGCGGGAACCCCGAATGTTCTGCCTGCCAGTCAGGTGTTTCCAGGCTGAGCTGATCGAGATTGATGACAAGAACAGTTCGGATCGCTCCTTCCTCCACGGCAGCACAGGCCACTGAGAGCGAACGCGTTCATGCTCACTGCTGTGCCACGTCGGCCTTTTCAAACAACCGTGTTTCGGAATCCTGCCCTCCCACGAGGGAGTGTTTTTGTGTGTGTGTGTAGCTGTGACAGATGTGTGAGAGAGAGTCGGACACGAGCAGAGTAATGCAGGGGTTGCTTTAATGAGATGTAGTGATGGCATGAGGCCAGTCCTGTGATATGGTCCAGGGTGCTGTGAGAACAGCTGCTGGCGTCCTGTCTCACCGGAGCCCCGGGGGACGGAGAGGGATGAGGGGGAGACAGTGGGCGGGAGATAGCCTGGAGGGGGAGGCTCCGCAGGGGAGCGGGATGCTCGCGGGATGGCCCGCCATGAAGAAGAACAACGGAGACGTACATCGCATGTACAAAAAAGCCCTCAGGGGGAAACACAGATGGATGAACGAGGCATTGTATCCTCTGGTGTTCTGGAGATCATTAGTCCGTCAGTGACGTGCATGGGGCGGTTGTTTCATGTGATCGGCTATTCATAATTTCAGTGTGGTTATCTACGAGTTGTGCTTGTGTTGAATGGAAAAATGTAGGAAGAGCGCTTGAGCTGCACAAGTCTATTCTTTCATTTAGAGTCCTAAAATCTTGAAGCAAAGGTTCCTTGGAATGGTATAAAGCCCTCTGGGGAAGTGAGCTGCACAGAGAAAAACTGGGCGGGAGATAATTAAAAATGCAGTAAAAACGGGATGCGTGTTCGCGGTTGTCTCATGTATTGATTTGAGATGTTCTATGAGTGCACCACGGACAACATTAAATCTCAAAATAAGGAGCTGCACCCATGAAAAGATGTCGTGTGTATATAGCATCCTGCGGATATTCATACTAAATACAGGAGCAGAAATAAGAACAGAGCAGATATTTCTATATTATGGAGGGGACAAAGAAACGAGCACATAAAGAGTTAGCAGTACAACTCTGTCAATTTCATGACATTCAGATAAAAGGAAGTGCATGTCATACTTATCTCAACCAGTGCGAGTATTGGGATGAAGGAGTTTCTCAAGCCTCTCGAGTCTCAAAGCTTTTTCCCAAGCCCAGCGCGGAGGCCCCTGATGGACCAAGCCCACTATCTGACACGGAGAGAAAGAAAGGAAGAGGAGAGGATAACACGGTCTCAAAGGAAGACCAATAGGGAGAGAAAGGCAGACGCTATCAGTAATCTTCACCCACTGCAGCATCAGACTCATTATACCGTTCCTATTGTTCGGTTTGCTTGGGAGAGAGCATGTGAAGTATCTCTTACAATTTCTCTTGTCAATAGCGATTGTGGTGCGTCAGTCTCCGACAAGTCTGAGGTACACGTACATATCAGCCATGAGCACAAAACAACGTCCTCACCCAGGCACAGCGGCGGGGAAGAAAGTATTTCCCTTTTATACGTAGTAGTGGCCTTGTAGATATGTATACTGTAGTTGACTTGTGGCCATTTAATTCACTTTTATCGTCCGTAAAACTCGAGAGCTTGCGGTGAACAACAACCGGGTCCCTAAAAACTGTGAAGAGCAAATTCATCTCTTCACTGACATGATAGTCTGTCACACAACATCAGCCGGAGGGCTGAATCATAATTTTGGCATCAACAGAGGTTTTACATTATGTATCTGGCTGCTGAGGATGAAGTACGAATGGATGAAGAATTTATTTTTTTTGTTCAAGGTCTGTTGGCAGAAAAGAGCATAATAAAATGTATAACACCGGAGTTTTTGCTTGTTATGTCACCAACTGTTGTTGCGTGACCTCCTCAAGTCTGGGGAACATGTACGTAAGAAACATGGCCTCGAAAAAACATGATACAACAACCTCATGTGGGCACAGTGAAGGGAAGGGGATTGAGGAGAGACAAGCGGAAAGAAAAGGCATCTGTACTGTTAGGAAGGCTTTGGTAGATGTATATTTAAAAGTTATCTTTGTGTGTAGAATATAATATAGATGTTAATTATTTACTTCAAGTTAACTTAACTACAAACAACAGAAATTGCTGTAAAAATTGGTCTCTTGGGCTAATTGTTGGACAGCACAGGTAAAACTAAATTTACTAAAGAAGAACAGCAACAAGAAGCCATGAGACACACTTTTAGAACATGAATGTATTATTGGCTGTTTAGTTTGCAAAGAGGTTTTTCATTTCAATAACAATC
This sequence comes from Gasterosteus aculeatus, assembly GCF_964276395.1. NCBI lineage: Eukaryota > Metazoa > Chordata > Actinopteri > Perciformes > Gasterosteidae > Gasterosteus > Gasterosteus aculeatus. The sequence continues at coordinate 4,103,900 of NC_135702.1, read as the reverse complement.
ACGCCGTTTCAGTTTCCCACACTTCTAAGGGCCATGGACATGACTCCCAGGGCCACATACAAGAGACTCACAACAACGTACCCAAGACTCAAGGTCACAAACAAGAGACATACAACAACGTACAAGAGACTCACGGCCACGATCAAGAGACTCACAACAACGTACCAGAGACTCACGGCCACAATCAAGAGACTCACAGTCACGGTCAAGAAACACAAGGCCACGTACAAGAGACTCACGGCCATGTTCAAGAGACTCACGGCCACTCAGAAAAGACTCAAGGCCACTCAGAAGAGAGTCACGGCCACGATCAAGAGACTCGCGGCCACAATCAAAAGACTCAAGGCCAGTCAGAAGAGCCTCGTGGCCACGTTCAAGAGACTCACATTCATGAGACTCACGGCCACGCACAAAAGACTCAAGGCCATGTTCAAGAGACTCCCTTACTAAAGACTCATGACGAAGTACAAGAGATTAATGGGCACGTTCATAAAATGTATACCAACGTTCACGAAAGTCATGGAAGCGCTCACAAAAGTCATGGAAGCACTCACGAAAGTCATGGAAGCTCTCACGAAAGTCAGGCAAACGTTCACGAAAGTCAGGCAAATGTTCATGAAAATCCTGGAAACGTTCACAGAAGTCATGGAAACGTTCACGAAAGTCATGGAACCGCTCACAAAAGTCATGGAAGCTCTCACGAAAGTCATAGAAGCTCTCACGAAAGTCATGGAAGCGCTCACGAAAGTCATGGAAGCGCTCACAAAAGTCAGGCAAACATTCACAAAAGTCAGGCAAACGTTAATGAAAATCCTGGAAACGTTCACAGAACTCATGGAAACGTTCACGAAAGTCATGGAACCGCTCACAAAAGTCATGGAAGCTCTCACGAAAGTCATGGAAGCTCTCACGAAAGTCATGGAAGCGCTCACGAAAGTCATGGAAGCTCTCACGAAAGTCATGGAAGCGCTCACGAAAGTCAGGCAAACATTCACGAAAGTCAGGCAAACGTTCACGAAAGTCAGGCAAACGTTCATGAAAATCCTGGAAACGTTCACAGAAGTCATGGAAACGTTCACGAAAGTCAGGGAAACGTTCACGAAAGTCAGGCAAACGCTCATGAAAATCCTGGAAACGTTCACAGAAGTCATGGAAACGTTCACGAAAGTCAGGCAAACGTTCACGAGAGTCATGCAAATGTTCACGAAAGTCAGGCAAATGTTCACGGAAGTCACGGAAACGTTCACAGAAGTCAGGTAAACGTTCACGAAAGTCAGGGAAACGTTCACGAAAGTCAGGCAAACGTTCATGAAAATCCTGGAAACGTTCACAGAAGTCATGGAAACGTTCACGAAAGTCAGGCAAACGTTCATGAAAATCCTGGAAACGTTCACGAAAGTCAGGGAAACGTTCACGAAAGTCAGGGAAACGTTCACGAAAGTCAGGCAAACGTTCATGAAAATCCTGGAAACGTTCACAGAAGTCATGGAAACGTTCTCGAAAGTCAGGAAAACGTTCACGAAAGTCAAGCAAATGTTCACGGAAGTCACGGAAACGTTCACAGAAGTCAGGTAAACGTTCACGGAAGTCATAAAAATGTTCAAGAAAGTCAGAAAAACGTTCATGAAAATCATGGAAACGTTCATGAAAATCATGGAAACGTTCACGAAAGTCAGGCAAACATTCATCAAAATCAGCCAAATGTTCACGGAAGTCATGGAAACGTTCAAGAAAGTCAGGAAAACGTTCATGAAAATCATGGAAACGTTCACAAAAATCATGGTCACGGTCGCCGTGTTCAAGAGAGTCATGGACACAAAACAACTACTACATCTTGGCACGGAATGAAAAGGAAGGACGAGCATAAAGGTATGCCCTTACTGTATTGTTGACCTATAGTGGTGTACAACTATTCAGTGAATACACTTTTATTACAAACTAAACAAAATTGGACAACAAAAAAAGTTCTTTACTTTTTCAAAAGAAATGGTGTGCATTAGTCTCCAAATTGTCTTAGGGGCATGTACATTAGACTTATGATGACACTAATGGCCAAATAACAACGTCATCTGGGCGCGTGAAGGGGAAAATTAGCAAAAAAAATCTTATGTGCACTGTAGTTATTGTGTAACTAGTATAATGACTAGGAGGAGGAGGAAATATGCAGGAGAGAAACTTTCAAAATGAGTCAAAACTAAAGATATGTCAATGAAATGTGTTGTGTGTCAGTCTCCCACAACCCTGAGGGAGATGTTCAGGAGACTCATGACCACAAAACAACAACCTCATTTGGGCACGTGGAGGAAAGGGAGGCGGAAGAAGCAAAAGCAGAGATAAAAGGTACATCTTTTATATGTATTAGCGGAAATAGGATAGTAGTATAATCATTGCAGTGAATATAAGATCGACCTTTGGCTTAATATAAACTAAAATCTTTGTATTGGTTTCTTTTGTTGACGACAATCTTGGGCAGTCCCTAACAAGGCTGAGGAACATGAACATCAGTCTCATAGACGTGCACATGAGTCTCATGGACCCATACACGAGACCCAAGGACACTCACACGAGACCCTAGGACACTCACACGAGACCCTAGGACACTCACACAAGACCCAAGGACACTCACACGAGACCCAAGGACCCTCACACGAGACCCAAGGACACTCACACGAGACCCAAGGACCCATGCACGAGGCACATGGACCCAGACACGAGAGTCAAGGAACCATACATGAGACCCAAGGACACTCACACGAGACTAATGGACACTCACACGACACCCAAGGACACTCACACGAGACCCAAGGACCCATGCACGAGGCACATGGACCCAGACATGAGACCCAAGGACATGGGTCTCATCAACCCATGCATGAGGCACATGGACCCAGACACGAGAGTCAAGGAACCATACATGAGACCCAAGGACACTCACACGAGACTCATGGACACCGGACCCAAAGCTTATCTGTGCACGGAGGAGAGCAGTATGGAAAAGGTATCCGTATTTGTATGTAGCAACAGAGTCGTATAGGTTAGTTTACCTGAACTTGGCAAGTCCAAGTGATAAAATGGGAATGTATTTGTGTCTATTCTGCAATGTTTACGAGAAGAGAGCAAGAAAAGCACTAAAGTGAGAACCTTATTGAGGTTGGGGGTAAAGAAGAATTCATTAAAGTTGAAACGTACGCTGTGCGTCTCACACTTCGTTGGATGTTGTTGTCAGTAGTCTCTCTAGTTCAGATAAACAGCCCGAGATGATCTTTGCTACGTCGATGTAGATTGATTTGCAAGTTGTTGCTCCTTTGTAGTTCACCACCTACCTGAGTGGGACAGAGGGAGGCATGAGAGCCAGAAACACACTTCTGGGAGAGAAGATGAAGACAGAGACGAGCATGAAAGAGAGAAAACGAAAGGTAGAATTTGAACGTGTGTTGATAGCGATAGTGATTCATTGCGGTTTTGGGACCCAAAATTTATCCTGACGTCAATATTAACTCACACAATATTGCATTTATAGCTCCATTAAATGCGGTGATTGAATCATTTGAGGGCCATAGTCTATCATCATTTTCTTGGCTTAATCTACAAATTGACATTTCTATTAATCTCTTACACTTTAGCCTTTAAGGCTACAAGATTTTCCCCAAAACATTATAATTGTTTGTTTGTTTTTTACTCACCCACTTGGAATATCTTCAATAGAGATCCCTTTGTTTTTTGACTTATAGACTTTTGCCCAGCTGACAGTTCTTAAGGCACTTTAAGGACTCATAGTCCATAACATGGTAAAACATTCACGTCACACCATCTTCTTGGAAGCTCGCGGGATGACTTTTGGGTTGTGTGCTTCCATTGAAGAGACTAGGTAGAATCTAGTGGGAGCCCCCGTTAAGCCGATCCATAGGACCCCTCTGAAGTAGTGGTGGCCCGGCTGTGTGAAGGTGTAGCGCCGTAGATGACTGTAGCGCCGCAAGTGATCCGGAGATCAATCTTCAACAAAGATTCCTTCGTTCCTCAAGGGCTCCTGAAACTCTTGATCTCAGGAGAGCCGCAGGCCAGACATTTGTACGGGATCATATACGATGATTTCAGAGGTAAGAGACGTGGTCGGAAAAACACAAAGGAGAATCAAGCTCGGTTAAATCCTCTGGTGCTTTGGTTCATTTCAGTGATTGTAAACTCTCTCCGAGTGTGGGAACACTTTTTTCAAGCAGCAACCTGTGGAATAATTCCTTTCATTGCACGTCTTGTCTTGTGTTTTTCATTTTGCTCTTTCCCATGCAACTCCCTCTTGGTCCTGTTTTTGCTTTATGTGCATGATCAAGGTGAGTATTTAGACTCTTAACTTCATATTAACCCATCCAACAATCACAGTTACTGACATTGTTGTGTATTGATTCTAGAAAGGAGGGTTATTAACTGCATATGCCGTTATTCCATCATCCAGAGACTCTTTGATGCAGGCACCTCTGACCGTCTTGTCACTGAAAACAATTCACAATTGATAACAGAATAAAGCAGCATCACGACTCCTATAGTTTCGTTGTGGAAGAATGTCCCATTGCAATTCTAGTCCGTCTTGTAATTGGCCATTTATATTTAATTAGGCAGATCTTCCCCCACCGCCAGCATGGTTTCCTCAGTGCTGAGAGAGGCACTTTATGGCGCTGCACGCGTTTCCTTTCAAACCAGCTCATTAATATTTCAGCTGGCATCATCAACCAAACAATAATAAAATAATAATGTGACGGCTGATTAAACAGCTAAACTCCGACTTTTTAATGTGCATTTAAATGTGTATTTGCATAAACATGCCTGGTAAACGCCTCTTTAGAGGACAGTGATGCCTTGCAGCACACTATTGCAGGCAACTTCTGAAGCTTAATAAAACCTTAATTAGCAACCAGACTCTGCCAAAATAATTGTAGTGAGAATGTAGAGCACCACTTGCTGCACAATGCAGATCCTACAGTAAATTATCACATGCTTTCGTTTCTCCCTCTCTGGAAAAACATGCAAAAGTTCTTACACCGGCGGCTGCAGCATATTTTTTGTTAGCTTCGGTTTTAGGGTGGGAAATATGGATAAAGTCTTAATTTATCAAGCGTATGAGCATGAAGAGATCATATTTTCAAGGGAAAATTGAATAAAGAGCTTTGATTGTGCAGCGCCTCATGGAAGATAATTTAAGATGAGGAGATGTAGAACAAAATGTGAAAGAGAGGCGGAGCAGGGGAGGTTTTCTATCAGGACAAGTGGTGTCAGACCGATTTCACAATCTCAGGTGCGGCCCTGAAACAACTCCTGTACCGTACCACTCACCTTAGTCTCCCCTGGTTATGATTCTGTAGCTTATGACCTACTCGTCTGGTAACGCCATCAAATTCCCAGACACATTTAACACACCTGCACTCTGACTCCACCACACCAGTACACACAAACACGCACGTACACACGCAGGATAGTGGAATTCCCATCAGCAATCAGTGCAGCCCAGTGAAGCAGACTCAGCAAACCTGTGAACGTCGTAATGGCGAGGGAGGGGTCTGCCTTTATTGAACCAATATAGAGTCGGGAAGTCATAAAACACACGCGCGCAGTCGTTCATTTGTTCACTGGCGTCTGAAAGTAAAGCCATCAGACGTCTCAGTTAATGCAAGTAATCTATCACTTCCAGCGGCCGCTGGAGAATCCCACCAGCCTGCGCCTACAGGGTATCGACTTTGTACCGTCATCTCCCTCTAGTGAACGCGTGTCCTTCCTTTCAGACTGCGAGTGCTACGGCCACTCCAACCGCTGCAGCTACATCGACTACCTGAACATCGTCACGTGCGTCAGCTGCAAGCACAACACCCGGGGCCAGAACTGCCAACACTGCAGGCTGGGCTACTTCCGCAACGCCTCCGCCGAACTGGACGACGAGAGCGTCTGCGTGGGTCAGTGTGCGCCATGGGGGGAGAGGAGGGAGTGTCCGTGTGGTGGTGGTGGTGGTGTGTGGGTGACTGACTGACGGAGGCAAAGGGCGGTCAAGAGTTTTTAACGTTTTGGGTTTTTTCAGAGCGAAGATTACGACAAGACGGTGGTTTAGCGGTGACATTTTTAACAGGCACACAGTAAAAAAAAAACAATTTGTGGCTTGACGCTGTAATATATACAGTGCGCTTACTATGGGATTAAGGATATGTAAAAAAGGCCTTAGAGTCAGCATGAATAAGGCCCTATTAGCTCATACGACCCGTTCAGACAACAACATCTCCAGAGCACGAAACCCTCTGAAGTATTAATGCATTTACACAGATGTTTTACACGCATCAACGCAGAAGACCCGCAATCACAAAGGTTGTGTAATGTGTTTAATTGATATGAATATTTTATCATTTTATTACAAATGAGTTAATTTGATCGTGGGTTTAGCTTGTACTGGCTTGCATCCGATCAGGAGGGAAACTCTGGTCAACCGACTGACAAGATGCAAAGCAAATAAAGCAGTTTTCTACCATGTCTCATCCGGTTATTAGTCCGTCTCTATAAATATATGCACTTCTAACAATGACCACTCGCAGGAATAAAAGTAATTCATGTGATAAAAAAGGACAAATGCAAATCCACGCTGCGGCGGTTAATCTTTTTGTTGATGTTTATGCTGGACATCCTGACAACAATCAATATATGCCATCCTCTAAATAAAAACAAAATATCCTCTTACTGATGATGATTTGTGGACGAGGCTTTGAAAGGAGGCTTGAAAAGGCCAAACTGTCAGTGTTTGCAACTTGGCATCTTTCTGGCTCCTTTTGAGTTGGCAACACAGCAGTAAATCTTTCCCAGAAATATTTGACATGAATCTTAGTAAGTAGGCATTTCAGTACAAGTTACTGTAATTTGCAAGGACGAGAGCTCATGGTGTTCCTGAGGGTAAATAATAGATTACACAGCAGTCGCTTTATAGCCCATTACATGCATCACAATAGTTTTACAGACAAATCTTTGTCACAGAGGTGCATGGTGATCTGAAGAGGGCCCAAACAAAAAAGGTCTTACTCTCTGCAGCATCTTGAATCGTCTCTGTACTCGGACAAACTCGCAGAGAAAAGCATCAATACCCTAAAAAAAAAAACAGTGTTCTGAATGCAAATGTTGCACGTCTTTGGCTGAACTTCTTTCAAACGCTCATTCTAAATGCCCCCCCTCTCCTTTTCTTTTCCTCAGAGTGTAACTGCAACCAGATGGGCTCGGTTCACGACCGGTGTAACGGCACAGGCTTCTGCCAGTGCAAAGACGGCGCCGCGGGCGCCAAGTGTGACGACTGTGAGCCGGGATACTACTGGAAACAAGGCTGTTACTGTGAGCATCACCTGCGTTCTATGTCGGTTTCGGGCAGGTTAGCGTGTGCGACTCCTGGTGTGTTGTTTACTCCAGTGGAGGGGGACGGGGGGACGGGGGGGGGGCGGGGGAATAGATCATGTAGCTCATTAGCGGCATCAGCTGCTCCTTTAATTGATGACCCTGTCGGTGCTTAACCCCATTACGGGAAATCGCCCTTCCTCTACCATCTACCATAGTGAGGGGCCTCAGTGTAAATATCACAAATGCTGCGTATTTCCAGCTGGGTTTGAGATTTTAACTTGACCCTGAGAAAGTGCAGGCTCAAGAAAAAACAGGCAGAGAAAAGAAAGAAATGCAGGTGTTAACTGTTCCTGTCCCGGAGGAAAAAACTGAAGAATGCATCTTCCTCTTCCCTTCCTCCTGCTTTCTTTTCTACTTTGTTCCGTCTGCCCTGAATTCTACTACACACCCCTTTGTTTGTGTTTCCCATCACGCTTCTTCAACATTGCCCCTGCTTACCTTCCCTCACCTGTCTCTTTGCCGTACATCTTTCTTTCTCCTTTATGATCTTCACACCCCCTCTATCCTTTCACCGCCTGTCAATCTGTCACTTTATCCCCGCTTCCTCTCTCATTCCCCGTCCTCCCTTCCTCTCCTCCTTCGTCTCCTTTTTCTCTGCGCTCGCAGCCAACGTTTGCGACGAGGAGATGCTCCTGTGTCAGAACGGAGGAACGTGCCACCAGAACCAGAAGTGCGTCTGTCCCCCGGAGTTCAAAGGGGTGCTGTGCCAACAGTCCCGCTGCGAGGCGGGCAAGGACTGCAACGCCGCCTCTTCCCTGCACCCTCCCACGGCCACCCTGCTGCTCTGCACTCTGCTCGCCGGCCTGCTGGCCACGCTAAGTCCGCACTGAGCCACGGCAAGAAGAGAAAACTCCACCACCTCGGAGTGTGTGTGTGTGTGTGTGCATGTGTGTGTGTGTACGAGAGGCAAACGGTGACCCCGGAATGGGAAGGGCCGCCGCCCCCCACACACACACACACACACACGTACATGTACACGCACATGCACAACTCTTAACTAGCCCCAGTCTCCTATTAACACATTATATATATATACACACACGCACACACACACACACACACAACAGGACTGTTATGAGCGTGTGCTCAGGTGTGAGAAGGACGAACAGAGAAGAAAAAGGTGAGCGACCTCGGAGAAAAAAGGGTGGAAGAAAAAGAAAAACGATACCAACCACTGTTCCCTTTATTCCTGAGCTGGAGCAACGTGCATCAAACCAAAAAGCATAAACGAAACACTTAAAATCACCACTATTTCACGACCCACGAGGAGCTTATTTTTTTTCCTTCTTTTTTTCTTGGTTGAGTTCAGGATCTCGGCTCTGTTTGACTGACACCACCTGTGCGTGCGTGCGTGCGTGTGTGTGTGTGTGTGTGTGTGTGTGTGTGTGTGTGTGTGTGCGCGGTCGGACTCGGTGAGAGAACGCGACGGGACGGACGAGTCAGGAGGCCAGATGTGCGTTCGATCCTGCTGCTGAGGCCTATATAGTATATAACCCAGGTTTCATTTTTCTCAAAAGATGATACTTCATTTTACATTTATTATATTTCTGCTGCATTCTTTTTTTATTATATCTTCAGTTATTGTATTTACTGTGCCCACTAACAGTCGCTGAGATTATACATATTATATAATATCCAGGGGGTTACGAATAATAAAGATTTAGTCACTATTATGGTTGTCATAGGAATGAGTGATTGTTGCCACACTTAGCGAGATTTAATTATCACACAGTATTCAGGAAGCAGAATTTAACAGAATATACCTATCAGAAGTCTAAAAAAGAGAGAAAAGATATCGACCACGTATCAATATTATATGACATTATTTGAATATTTTTTGTAGAAATTATTTTTGTTTGGAGTTACAATAAATTATGAAAAATGACATTTACAACTATTCCAAATGAGCGTTTTATTACACTGAGTGTAAAGCTTGCAGTAAAATGACTGTTATTTGCCTTCTTGCTTGTACTTTTGTCATTCAAACGAGTGTACACACTGTTAACATATTGTTTCCCCAGCGGGGTGAAAAGGTCATCCTTTTAACCATCCAATCCATGTTTGACGTTGTGTTAAATGCTCTTAATTACACACTAGTCACAAAGAACTGCTCCATGTCAGGAGAATATAAATTATTTTATTCCGATAACAGTTGCAAAGAGGTCTTTATATCTGAAAATGTCACCTGCAGATCCAGAACAATTGATGCACTAATTATAAAATGTGTTCCACTGTACAAACAATGGAGATATACTGATTCCTGAGAAAGCAGGACTGACCCCGAGGACGGATTTCTCATCTATAACTCTCCTTTGCAAGCCTGTTCCAGTAACAGGTTGGGTTTTGTAAAATAAATGAATATTTGCCTCTGTGAAACTATACGCCATAATTTCCCCGAGAAGTGTTGGTTTGCCGAGTCCGCCCAGGTGCACAGTGGATAAAGAGATGTGAACGCGGCATCACACCCAAGATAAAAGCCCGACTAAGCCGGTGAGAAACGACAAGACAAGGGATCCTTGTATTACTCCTTTCTGAGCCGCCGGTTGCTGTATTAACTATTCTGTGTGTACGGCTCATCCCCTTTGAGTCTGAATGGAGTCGAGGAGTGAGGCTTGGGAGGGAATGGTTTATGAATGTAACACTGACAAGTGCACCATTTCATTGTGGTACTAAGAGCAGGAAGTGAAAGAACAAAAAAATGTTTATATATATATAAATACACTTGGATGAAATTAAAAGATTATGGTTGATATGAATATGTAAACGCCACTTTAATGTTGCAGCTGATTTATTCAATGTCAGCTTGCTTAATCTGTAATAACAAATAATAGTAATACATTTCGTATTTACATATTGTATAACTAATATGAATAGGAACTATTAACTACAGCTGTCACATAAAAGTAGTGTCATAAGTAGAATATTATCCTAATGGATCTAAGCAGCGACAGACTGGGATGAAATACAACTTTGGACTTTTTGGCCCCCCATACTCAACAAAAAAGGGATTTATACATTTTTAATGAAGATAAAACCTTTTGTTCATGAATGAAATCCAACAAATGGGGTTGAGGTGCCAAATGATGCCTCTGTTTATGACAAAACTGAATCATTTTATCATTAGAGCTTTATTAGGCTAATAAATGAATATTCACATGAACCTACCTACCTACTTAAATTAAAATGGAGCAACGCCTCTGCTTTGAGAGGAACCCGGAGACATATAGAGAATTAATGAGTCAACTCGGCAAACAGAAAGCCGCTCTTTTTTATTCCATCTCCGAGCTGCAATGTGAGTGTAAAATAACTATTTTAGTGTTATGTTTAATCACGTAGAGATGCAGAAACAAGTACATACTGCCACACCACGAACATAACACCTCTCTAATCTATAGACGGTAACACCTGCCAACGCTAGCGTGTGTGTGTTTGTGTGTGTGTGTGTGTCCGAGATGAAGGCGTTTGTCGTCGGCCTCCTGAATGTGCCTCTGAGTTTGGTGAGAAAAAAAAGGCTCTATTTGTCCCCGTCATCTCTGTACTGTTTTCCCAGCTGGACCGCAGCCTCGTGTTTGGAGTGTTTGGGGGGCCTTGAGGCTTCCTCGCCGCGGCTGCCTTAAAATCCCCCTTGTTTGTTGTCAACTTCCCCCGAGTTGTGCCCGCGGGCCGCTGTCGGTCACCTCTACGGCCCCCCGCCGTTTACTCGTACGCGACCCGCTTTCTGCGTCCGGAGTCACGTGCTTCCCCGTGTTTGAAAAAAAAAAAAAATACCTCCAGGAGGGTTGGAGGTACAGTAAGCTCGGGCGAGACGGGTGTCCCTCTGGCTGAGCATCTCACGTTGTTTTAGGGGGGAAACGTGGAGGTCATTTGTTTCAAAAATGAGCCCCTCCAGGTTGGGACGCTTTATGCCAAGAAGCCGGATCAGTTGTTTCGATACCTGAACTCAGGGGAACAGGTTCCACTTCACCGTCCTTTGAAGAGAAGGAGAAAACGTAAAAAGGGCCGAACATGCGTGTTCTGTGACGAGCCATCCAATCAAACTAGTGCAATCAATAGTGCAAATGTACACTAAAGCACATCTTAATAAGGGAAACTACTGAAGGCTTTGATAAAAAAGAAATAAAAGTAAGTAAGTAATCTCTTCTCGTTGTCAGCAATCTGGCTCATCAATAGCAGATGAAGACGAATGGAAAACTATATTTTCATCAGCCTAAAAAAAGACCAGCCTAAAATAATCGCTGCTAAAATGTGGATAATGCGCGAGCTTATATTGTCAGCTGTCACTCATGGAGAAAATCCTTTAACTAAATCATGTAAATCATCTCATGAACTCCATCAACTTTTCCATTTCTGAACAGGAGACAACAAGGACCATAACAATATTTCCCCTGGAACAGCCCCCCCCATCCCATAACCCCCCCCCATCCCACTTGTTTGTATTCACGAGGAGACACGGAAGGTGGAGTGAGTGAACCACCGGGGTCTGCGCTTCGTAAAGAAACACTTTGTTACTCCACCTGTGAAGCCGTGGAAACCACTGAATAACACTGCATTACAACGCATGAATAATTCATGTATCAATATGCCATCACTGTATATACGGGGATGCAACAGTTGGCTCTAAAGATTTGACTTTGACTTGTGTGTACGCGCACGCACACACACACAAACACACACACACAAGGCCCTCCCACCTCAGGTCACAACCTTCCCTAGAGTACACATTTAAATCCTTCGGGGAAATTGCAGCATACGACGTGATGATCCACTGGGCCGAGGAAAAGGTGTATTTGACTGAAACTAAATGAGCATCAGCGCATCGTATCTACCAACAGAAGTACAGTGAAAATCAGGCCACGTTAACCCCAAACCACCTGGTTCACAACTGTAGCAAGCGGAGGAAGGAAGAATTCAAATTGTGGCTTCTTGTCTTTAAAGAGTACCAATCCTAAACGAGTGCATGATCAATTACCTGCATGCATGTGTGGAAAAAACTGAGATGCAAAACTAAATATGACAAATAAATGCACGAATTAACTGAATTGTTATGGATTAGTCACCAGTCATTTCAGCGAGTATCGGAGGAGTAATCAATAACGGTGACTTTCTCCTCTCCTTGTGGTACTTTTTTCCGGCTCTGTATACGAGTTAAGTGAGATTATTTCCGACAGCAGCTCGGCTGCGCTGGCTGACCCCTCAACACAGAGACCCCCGACGCGGCGTGACCCAGAATCGCAATGATGAACAATTGGATCAGTAAATCATGATGTGACCCTGTTGGCTACACAGTGTATTTATCGTCGATTCAGGAGGTAACTTTAAAATGTTTTATCTTTGGAACCACTCCTTCCATACACATCATCATCAGCATCATCATCATCATCGTTGTCATGCGCCTGTTAACAGGTGACGGTGCTGCTCCTGCTCCCACTACATTTTGGTATAAAGATGGCGGCCGCTCTGCAGCGCGTAACCCTCCAAACGCCTCCCGCCTCAGGCGAAGAAATGACAGTCCGCTAAGCGGCCGAACATCACAGCCCTAAATGCCAGTTGTATGTCTCGGGGGCGGGATGTGTGCCCTCTGCGCTGCTCCTGCAGACGTGCGCGCCGGTGCAGATGTGAGATCAGATGTCCATCGCTTGGAGCTCACGGGCCCGACGAGGAACGATATATAATAGACACATCTGCAATGGTTTTTGTGGGGTTTTCTGTTTTCAGGTTTTAAAAAAACAGGAGTCTTGGTCAGATTTCTTTGCATTTTTAAAGACCACTGTCACAGATGGAGTCTGGGTGCCGTGAGGAGGAGGAGGAGGAGTTTTTTTTTTTTCCATCTCATTTGATGTTTTTGTAAATTCTGCTGCGCTTTCAAGGACTGCGGAATTTGAGTCCTACCTCTGCAAAGCAATCTGTCTAAGGTTTCAGCAGACACAGCTTCCCAGATATGAGGAGCAGACATGAAGGCAACATCTCTACCCTACAGACGCTGCTGCTTTTTCGCATTTGAATCCATTAAACGCTTTGTCGCAGTAGCACTTTCTCGCCCAGTCATTTTACAGGACTCACAACGACAAACACATTATTCACCATTCATAAATATATATTTAGCATTTGATGGAGGTACTAGTTAAGTCATGACCGACAGTCCAGTTTAAGAAACAGATCCATGAGTTAATTATAACGGTGTATAATTCTCCCAAAATGTTATAAAAGCTGGAATTGATGGCTTTTCTTGGTGGCAAATTTTATTCAACTAGAAGCTCAGATCCATTACTAAGCAAAGAAACCACAGTTTGACCTCAATATATTATTATTTCAATGGGAATCTATGACAGGATTAACAGTAAGGGAGTCCAGGTCTAAATAGAAAACTCCATTTACCTGCTGCATAGAATTCAATGACACACAAGGAACACGGAGCATGAAGAGAAAACATTTGAGTATTGGAATTGGACTGCGTACGTATTCTCGTTCTACTTCTTTCGGCTGCATGGTGCCAGAGGGGCTTCAGTTAAGATATTGACAGAGCTGCTCTTCATTGGCCTCATTAGGACTCACACTTCAAATGGTTCAGTAGCACGTATACGTGCAAACACAGAGACAGCCAGCAGGTACAATGTTGATAAGACTCTCCCGTAAGATTCAAATCAACTCATCGTGTTATTTGGACTGGAAACGCTGTAATGTAACACTGTTTCACTATTCACTGTATTGGTTAACAGATACAAATGTGCAGTTTACATAAAACAATGTTACAAACACTGAATACCCTCCAAAATAATAAAAAACAATCTGTTTAATCCGTAATGCGTTGCCAATGGCAGTTGCAGTGAAGCAGCCCCGCCGTAGAGTTCAATCAATTAATGTCACAGAACATTTTAAATAATGGGTTATAAATACAGGCCTTCGTGTGGAAGAAAGTCGAATATTTCTGCATGCTCATCATTGATGCACCTGGTTTGCTTTCTGGCAACGAGAACCACAGATGACACCGGCGCATTCGTCCTCGGCTTGGTGACTTTTATTCAAAACGTTGTCCGTGAGGACGCCGGGGAGCTGACCGTCATCCCTCACAGTCACAGGGAACAGCAGAGAGCACGTACCTCCAGATGGCTTTGTCTGAAGCCTCATTTGGGTGTAAAGTACTTTCCGTCACCAAGACAGGCTGAAGGGGAACATCTGAGGCAGAGACGCAACTGAAGTTTTTTAAAGAACCACCTAAGCGGAGAATGTTTGTATGAAATCCCCCTCAGATACACGGCACGGCGGTGACAGGAGTTCGGGTTAAACGCAGTGACAGCTAGTCGATTTCAAGCAGCAGGAGAGAATTCACAGGCCCGGCTCGGCTGATTTCAGCCTGTCCAACCAGATCTGAGACAAACACGCCACTCAACAGTATAGAGGTCAGGAGATGTGGTTTATTATAATTAAAATAAAATAAAAACAGACACAAAAGAACACTTGGGCAACGTGGGCGACGAAGGAAGGAAGCCGGGTTCCTCTACAAAAGGAGCGCTTACATTTGAGAAATGTACGAGTGCAGAGTAAACGCCGTCGCCGGCGGTGACGGTGACACACCTGCAGCTTAAGTTACCTGAAGACAGAGAGTTTTGCTTGGAAGTCGGCACAGCTCAGTCTCAACATCCCGCTCAAAGGAAACCGACACAAACTGAGAGGAGTCTTCTATTCGTGGAACGGATAGAAAAAGGCAGTAGAAGGAAGCTGAATGCGTGCGTGTCATGAAGTACTTTGCACACGAAATGACCATTTGCTCATCAATTATCTCAAATTCTGGAGGAAAAACGTAGTTTCTTCCTCGGGAACGGAGAATAACTAAGCATCACCCACCTGGTGCGGTACACCCCGAGTGTCATTGGTTCAGTAGTAAGCTCACCTTGTTAGGAGTAAGACGGCGTAGAGCGAACACGATTGACTTCCATGTCGACTCTCTGGGTTTTGTTTCTGTCACTCATTTCTTTCTCTTTGTGGGAGGTTTTATATTTAGCAGATTTATATTTAACTGATTTGAAACTTCCCCCTCTTTGCCATAACTGGGAAATTCTGTTTTTCACAAAAAAAAAACCTCCCCGGGTTGCTCTGTCTTTTTGTACACTCTGTCATGTTGTATGAGGCAAATTTCCACCTCTTTTACGGCCTCTTCCTCTCAAACAAGCCTCTCTGTTCCGTTCCTGCGTTTCCTTCACGGATCGCAGCCTGTTGTGTCGGCGGCTGTCACGCGTCTCGACAGTCGAGTGGAGGCTTCAGTATTTACCGTTTACTGATGGGAAAACAAACACTCTTTCCGAGGGAAGGAAACGATAGTCAAAAGTCTTTTCCCGGAAGGTTTATCAGTTTCAGAATACCATCAGCAATAAAATTAAAAACATTGAAGTCATCAGGTCCTCTAAAAGGAAGCATTAGAGTCTACAGACATGGGCAAGCAAATGTGATCAATACGAGAACAGGACCGTCTCGGATGATTACGCCATCCCCCGAATCATTAGGAATCATCTTCAGGGCTCCATGAATGTCATTACAACTTCATTGCAATCAGTCCGATTCGTGTTTTCGGTCTGAACCATTACTGTAGGTAAAACTCCAAGTCATTCATTTTAAGTATAATTTAGCGCCAGCTTTAGTTTGACTTTTACTGTTTCATATTTGGCTTTCAGGAGGTCATATGATTATTACTCTCTGCAACCGCCGACACTGAAGATGTGTGAAGACTGGCAGGACAAAGAACAGCGGGGGCTTTCAAATTCCTGATTGATTCAAGAACTACTCGATGTTGCTAAAGAGATGCGGAGCCCCGGGGAGATCAGCTATAGGCCTTTCTTAGATGTAACGTCTGGCTTTAATGAGATCTGCCCAAAGCACTTCATCACAAGAAAGAGACAGAGATGAAGTCAATAAGGTCAATTTAAGAAAGAGAGAGAAAGTGTGCCTGTTCGGAATCTCCCCGCAGACCCCGGGACAGAAAACTCGGGATTCACGCTGCGGAATGCAATTATCCGCTGCACAAAAGGCTGTGGGCACCTTTGCATTTTGCACAAATTCACATTTTCTATATTTGCACTAACTCCTCACAAAAAGGGGCATCTTCCAAAACATTTTCTTGCAATCACAATTGTTTTCATCCACAACCTGAACAAAAAAAAAAAAAAATCGACAGAAAAGCAATGTTTCCCATACGAAATGCGCATGAAGAAGCGCGCCGGACAAGAGTGTCTCACATTCGAACGGAGGAAAACCTGACGAAGGTGCTGAAACGGAGGATAACAGTGTGCCACGCGCGTGTGTGTGTGTGTGTGTGTGTGTGTGTCCTGTCAGCAGGCAGCCTCCGGGGCGTCTAAGTGAACCATCTGGGACCAGGTCTGCCATGCCATCACACCCTGTACCGCTGCCACGGAAGATGAGGCCGCGTTGGAGCACATGTCTCCTGCCTTCACCGCCGGGGAGCAGCGGACAGGAGCCAACAGGAAGCGGAGTCCTGGCTTGTTTTTCTTGTCCTGTAATGGCAATTATGGAGAAAAAAGGGGTTATTTCCCACATACGTGACACATTTTGTCAGAGCAGGGCTAAGATATCCTGCCTGCGAGAAGATCCCGTGCGAAGCGGAGCCATGGAAAACTACTGGATGTGCTGGATGTGCGGGGATGAAATTGTTATTGATCCTCTTGTAAATCTTATTTGAGACTGCAGACAAGTGTATTTCCCAAACTGAAAAGGTATGGAGCTTATTATCTGATGGGATGGATCCTCTAATCTTGTTAGGTGTGATGTTCTGCAGATCATTTGTAAATTTTGAATTTGCCTTTACTTCAAATACGGAGTGGTTAGTTTATGATTAGTATTAATAAAAGCACTTGCATGTCCAACAAAGAAGCTTTTTCATTTCCTCACTAATGCGCCGGTCTGACAAAGGTAACAAAGAGACTAATTAAGTCACCCGAAACACTACAAGGAGATGTGGTGAAAGACCTGATAGTCCACCAAAGTCTACCTTCTTTCTCTGTGCCTTTTCGTATTGATTTATTATGCATGTGTAGTGCAATAACGACACTTTGTCTGAACCTTTGACCTTGCGAGTGAGAGAGGACGCTAAAAAAAAAACTGCATAGTGAATTTTCAAAGATCAATGACGTCCACCACTTACTGAGCACACGTCTTTCGTTGCGCTTGTTGTTGAGTCCTCCACCAGCGCTACGGGCCGTAGTATTGATCAGGCAGCGCCAGGAGGTTCCCGAGGGCCCAGAGAGCTGAAGCTCTGCCAACGGCTTCAGATCTGCAGCGGGCAAAAAGCACAGACACACAGTAAAAGTGACCTGTACCCGGGGTTATCAATGGAAGAGTGTAATCAATTAATAGATCAATTCGATCAACACATGAAAGCGCAAAAAAAGACAACAAAAAGAACACGCAATGTGTTTGTGTTAAAGCTGTCCTTTCCTTTATAACACACATTGGGGTGAAACTGATCATTTTAATTTCGCTGTGCCAGTTGTCCCGGCTTATGAAATGGAGCCGGCCGTGATATTGGTTTCACGTGTGCTTTTCCTCCTGCTGTTATTGCTGCAAATATTTATTCAAGCTGTTATTATGTTTTCTATGAAGTTTTTTTTTTTTTTACCGATGAACAATCTGATTTGAACTGTTTTATAATGGAAACATTGGACCACAATATTTATACTTTTCCTGCTGCTGAAGAAAATCTGTTTAACTAAGTTAGCTGGTGACCTCATGTATCCTCAAACTGGGGGATTTAATGAAGGAGCCTTGATATTACAGATGTTTAACAAAGATGATACATGAGGGTGACTTTATCTATGAACTGTGTTTTAAATATTACATTTTAGGGAAGACTTTGTTTCGTTTGGTAGCTACGCTGTTTGAAAAGACTGTTGACAGCTAACGTTAGCTTGGCTGATATTAGCCCCATCCACTTTTACTTCTCCTTTAGAATTAAATGAATCAACTCATTATGTTCTAGTAGGTCGATTTTGCCTAAATATGTTAATTCATCTGACTGTAATTTGTATACAAGACTGTGTGAGAGTGTACGTGGATGTTTGTTAGCATGTGTTAGCGGGTCGCTGTACTGGTGAAGCAGCGCCGCCATTTCCTATGGCGTCTTTCTCATATTAAGTAAAAATAATGATATCATCTATCATAGTGATGTGAGCCGTGACGGTTTTGTTTGTGAATTTGATGTATTTTTGCAGTGTGTTGTCGAATAAAAATGGATAAACGTGGAGATGATCGCTTTCACTTCAGTTATGAAATAAAATAGCTTGAAGCCACAGAAGCCACACGTTTGCCTGTTGTATTAATTTCAGTTTTTCTCAGGCACAAGTCTTATCAGGCTGTCATACAGAGTCCTGTAACTACTACTGTCCAATAGCTTAGTGGTTTTTAGACTTCAATGACACACAAGGAACACTGAACACGAAGAAAAAACATTTCAGTATCGGAAAAAAATTCCCAATGCTGTCCGAAGGCTCGAGAAAACCAGAAAACTAAGCTCCCCGCTGCTCCCCGATGGACCCCCGCTGTCCATCACTGCGCACCTGATGAAACGTTGCATTAACTGATGCGTGACAAGGAGCTCCACGCCAATGACTTGACAGTTTAACTCAGACAGCGGCCACATGCTCTGTATGTGAAGCCCCCCCCGAGTGAAGCTCCCGTCCCCGAGATGGACGTCCGACCTCGGGTCAAGAGGAAGGCCGCAATGGAGCCACGTTTGCCGAGGTGACGAAGGTCCACGGACCAGTCCGACTACACCGCAGCGTTCATTGGCATCGCAGCGCCTCACAACTCTGGACTGTGTGTGAGAGAGTTGCCAGATGGCAGAAGACAGCAGCTCTTGAGTTTTCTCAAAAATAATGCAGTGAAAGATTTGAGGTGAACAACTGCAAAAGTCCGCGGTCCGATTTTGAAAATGACCGTAAAGCAAACCCACGCGTTCAGCCTGAAAGAGGAATCAGCATCGCCCGGCCAGGTGAAGCGCGCCACAGTGACGCTCCACGGCTCAGGCCTCTCTGACAAACACGGCGCAATAATGAGGAGCCGTGTGAGGGGAGCCGTCAGCATCCGAGCAGAAGCGTGAACAGATGACATCACGCGGGAACGTTAAGGAGGATCATGAGCTTTTCATTCAGACGGAGAGGATTATAACGATAAGGGAGTCCCGCAACACCTGCAGCTCCTGGCAGACGTCCTGAAACTGAGTCCAGTTTAGTCTGAAGCACACGGATAACATAAAACAAATGGGCACAAACTAAAGCTCAATTTCAGATTAAAGGCATCCACATGCTCAAGGAGGAAAAGGGAAAGAAATGGTTTGAAAGGTTAAATGCGAGATGATGACATTAAAGAAGGTAAAAGCAATAGAATGTTCCAACGTATATTAATTTACTTTTATTTGAGCTGCTGGGAGGTAAATATGTGTTGGAGAAAAGAGCAAAAACTGAAAAAGTATAATAAAAAAGGACGCTAAGCACCACCGCCAGGAACAGATATCACAAGAGAATAATTCTCAGATTAAATTTAAATCACTGTCCACTGACATTTTAGCAAAGCACGCTCTCTTACATTGATGTCACCAGATTTTCATGAACCAAAAGCATGTTTTTGATGTCGTCTATGGACAGCGTCTCATCTCGTCCCATGCATTATTCTGTGAGCGCTTCCTAATGTTGCACTTGACATCATTTGTGGCGGAGTGGCCATTTCCTCGCTGAATTCAACATCACTGACAACGCCGGCCCGAGCCACTCTGCTATTTAAATGCATTTCAGTTATTTAGGTCAACAAAACATGTTTGTAGAATCTGACGGGTGGATTTCAGACACTTCAACGATTGCCTGTTTTATTTGAGATCCCCAAAAAAAGGCAACACGAGCTGCCTGGTGATGCATGTTTGTAAGCTATTTTGCATTAATGCAACTCAAAAACAAATGTTCATAACACACTAGAATTGTTCCGCTGCCCTGTGTATATTTATGTAAAGTACTTGTAGACAATTATAAGCTGACATATTTTATTATGTTGTTTGTTATTCGTATGTGAAGCAGCCTGGAAGTGTTTCCTGACGCTTCGATCACACTCAAGAGTCCGGCTGGTTTTCCTCGGGGAGGAATTTTCTGTGATGTGACAGTGATTCATAAATTAAGAGTAAAACCGTAAAATTAGAGATTTCACAAAAGCAGATGTTGTGGTTCGTTTGGTAGAAATAGTGCGGGGCCACAGCTTCAGAGCCGTTTATGTTGTTGTTGTTGTTGTTTTTAATCATCTGCAATATCAAAGTTAGTGCAACATGAGCTCCATTATTGGGTAAAAATAGAAGCATGTGTTCTCCGGCAGACCAAGGATCAGGACCCATTTCCATCACGCTTCCCTCAGTGTCTAAATAAAGACTAAAAGAGTGGAGGTGAGACGCCAGAACAAAACAAAAATCAAAGCTTTTTTAAAAAAATCAAGCAATTTTAGGCAAAGTCTACCAGCCATTTACCTCATACAGACTATTTATAGTAATCAAATGTATTGGAGGTATCAACGAACAAATGTTGTTTGGAACTTAAACCAGCCCGTAAACATTTCAGCGATGAGGCTAAAAGACAATATTACAAAATATGAAGTTGCTTAAACGGTTCGTCCTCTAAATATCTGTTTTGTCCTTGAAGCGACGCACAAGGGAACGCAGCTGACTTCAGGTCAGTGAATGTTGCCCTCAAGTGGAGAGTCAGTGCAAAAACAAAGAGGGACAACAGTGACGCGCAAGCTGTTCATCCTTCTGACTTCGGCCTGAAAATTGTGTTAAAATGAAAATAATGTACATCCATGAATAAAATGAATCGGGGCATTTAATCAGGTTTTATTTTCACATGAATATTTCAATTATATTTTACTGTATGCTTCTATTCCACACTATTGCAGAAGGAAAAGTGGAGTTGTAAGCAAGTACACTTATTAATAAATACTAAGGCCTTTCTGTGATGCTGCATTTTTTCAATATATTACATCCAACATTACTTGATTTTTTTTTAATTTTGTTTTTTTTGTGCATTCGTTTCTTCCATCTTTCCGCTCGCGTCGTTGCTGCCTGAAGCTCCTGAATGTGCCGAGTTCAGCAGGAACGTAACGAGGTGCAGAAAACGTTTCTCCACAATGCAGCGCAGCAACAGGCTGCGGGAGCTGCTGTAGGATTTTGGACGAGGTGAAGACGCTCATCTGGCTAATGATCAACACTCATCACACTGCCCAGAAGACTACAGATGTATCCGTGAAGCCAAAACAAAACAACAAATGATGGATGGTTAAATGGATGATCAGGCCGGTTGGTTTGTGGTGTTTTATGTTTTATTCAAGAGACAAAAAAAGAAATAGGAGGGCGGCATTTTGAACGCTGATGGATTTGTTAAAACAAGAGTTATCGCTGTAAACGCGCCTCTTAAAGACATTAATTACCAGACTATTCAATGCGTTAAGTTGGAGATAACAGTAAGACTTATTTAACCCCAGGCCCTGATCCATTTGCCACGTTTTACCGTCATCGCGGGTCACATTTGACATTTTCCTTGAATATTTATTTTTGTTTCTAAAGACCCAGAGCGCAAAACATGGTCTGAATTTGGCTCACGTGACTCTTCCCGCTGACACAAAAACGCACAACACGTATATTTCAATCACCCCGACTAGTTGACAGCTCTTCTCATCCATCCGCCCGACCTCTTTGACCCGCAGACTAACTAATCAAACGGTTTTTAAATAAAGGGTCGTAGCTGTGTGATGGGGGACATCTAGCGGCTCAGAGGGGGAGACACAAAGGAATCTGAAGGACTCGCTCAGTTTGACATCACGCAGCATGGAGAGAAAAGATGTGAGCTGATGCAGCGTTATTGCATCAGCTCACAGTCCGAGGAGTCACTCTCACTTGTTTTATGGACATTGGATGTGATACGAAGTGTGCCAGTAAAAAACTTTTGTTTTTTTTTTATTCTCCACAATGAATCTGCTGATACTGGATCTGAGCAGAGACGTGGAGAAGCTTCCATTCTCACGCGTGAACAAACTCCCAAACGCCGTGAAGCTGCTGCCAAAGTCAGCTGGCACCAATGAGACTTCACCACGGAACGAACACTTGAGCGTTTGTTGTGATGAATGTCTTCAAACGTGCATGTTGAGGACTGGAAGCCAGGATTCGAGGCGGGTTTGGCAGGAGACTCAAAAAATACAAATTATAAGTGTGTTATTTATTGAAATGAATCCCATCAAGATCCTTTGCTTGATGTGTGTACTTTTCAACCAAAACGACGGAATCAAACCCACCGATTCACGTTCAGATAGTAAAAGCTGCACAACTTTTATTTTGTCACCTTTTCTAGACAATGCTTCTCGTTTAAAGGAAATCACTTTGATTATTTTCTTGTACTTACATCTTAAATTTATGGAAACAAACACACTTTGTCATTTCAAATGCAAATCTAAAATGCAGAGCTTTCCCCAAAAAATATGACAGCAGTTCTGTAACATTTATTCATCTTTGCCAACTACTAAATGATCCATGTTTCAGGATGGTAACAAAAGAGTCCACTGTGGAAGATAAAATGAAATGTTTAATTTAGTGTTCATTTGTTCCACTTTGAGAAAATGAAAGTGAACATCATTCAGAGAGGATAAATCTTAATCTTGATTGAGCCGATTTGATCCCATTTGACTGACGGAAACAACCACACACCTGTAATCACATTCAAATGTTCCAAAACCCAGAGAAGCACATGAAGATACACGACCGTTTACCGAAACGGCTCCCCCTTCTTCTGGCCCCCTCACTCGGACCCCCACAGGGTTGACGTTGACTACACACCCGTTAAGATTTAACATCTCAAACTCCCAATCCCCCGGGTGGTCATTCCTGCTACAATAGAGTTCAGGATAAAATGCCATCAAACAAATGTCATTTAAAATAGTCAAACCACTATAAACCCGGCGAGAAGTTATGAGAATTTATAGAATTGACTATATGATGATCAAGCTGAGCACTGATATTAGCTGTTATATATATATATATAATATATATATATATAATATATATATTATATATATATATATATAAATATTTATATATATATAAATATATATATATATATATATATATAACAGCATGGCAGATACGTTCCACTTAGTTTATGACTTAATTATGCTGCAATAACACTCTTCATCCCGAGGATGCCAGTCGTCCAACAGGACGAGTCGTCCAGGGAGATGGAGGAGGGGGAAGGGGGGGCAGCTTAGCACCCGTGTTGAAAATAAATTGTGTAGTATACCTACAAATTCTGAACAGACACCTTTAAAAAAAAAAAAAAAAAAAAAAGGCCTCCAGCAGCAGTGCCAGCTGCAGGTCAGAGACAGAAAGGTTTACGGTCTGCAGGATGTTATCTAGGCTGTTTGGGGATCAGGCTTGAGGCCTGGAACGTGAATCACAAGCAGACGGGGTGGTTTAAATGTAGGCCGACGCTTCTCCAGCAGTGTTTCAGGGGCCCACGGAGAGAAACTCACATCTTCACACATGCCTGTATGAAGATTCAATTAATACTTCTCCATTCTCTTGGGAGTCTGTAGTGCACCTGCACAGACACTAAAGCGATAAAAACACTCTGCTGCCTTCAAACAGACAGAGAAACGAAGCAATGTGACAGTAAATCAGATCATGTGAAAAGGCAAAATAAACCAACATATGACACCTGAACCATCTCCTGTACATAAACACATTTTATTTAGCCTGATATAGGTTACACATGGGGGGGGGGAAACAAATCTAAAGAGAACTACTTCCCTTTGTGGAGCTAATGATATGAGTTTTAAATCAGCTTAAGATCCCCACACGACAGCTGTAAACATCAGCTGTGAGGAATTAAGCAGAACCACATGCTACAACCGACCTGAGGCCTTTTTCGTTTAAAAAACAAACAAACAAAAAAAGAAAACATCAGCAATCGCAATGCATGTTTTCCTACTAAAATGATATGGAATGTCATCTTGGAAATGTAGGTAGAAAGCAAAACAATTCTCTGCAACAGCAGAAAACTAGATACGAAAATGAATGGAAAAAAAAAAAAACGATTCCCAGAATCTTGTTCGCAAGCTGCTACTGTGTGTGAGGCGTTAAGAGAAACACCACCTCGGTCCAAAGTGTGTTCAACGACGGGAAAAAAAACACTGAACCCCGCCGCTCTGATTCAGTCTTATCTTAAAAACGTGGATATGAACAGAAAGCACAACCTTAATGCTCAATAGTACAGATTAGATTCACACTGCAGATAAGCTTAGGAGTCTTATACATCAGGCCCGACGTCAGGAACAAAGAAAGGGGCTGATGGGGGGGTAATGGGGGTCGAGGGTCTCAACATCTAACTAGTGTACGTCTTTCTTTTTACTTGTAAATTTCACAAAGTGCAAATTCTCATTTATATTACATCATAAGCTATTTTAGAAATTGTTCATTTCCTATTATATAACAATGAAAAATGGTTAATTCCACAACCCACCCCCCCACCAGACCCCCCACTTTGCCATCATGGAATCAACCAACCCCCCCTCCCGCCACCTATCCATCTCAATAGTTAAAAAAGGAATCACTAAATGCATGCTGCAATGCGCCCACCCATCAGTATGGAACGGGACCTGCGCCTCCTCTTTGGGCTCTTTGAGTCTCCTACAGTACGTTGTTATCGTCAGCGTGCGGTTATAGTTCAAATATATATATATATATATATATATTAATCTATCATTAAATAGTGTGCCGCTTGCACAGTCTCGCATGCATTGCAGGAGCATCGGGGGAGGGGAGGGGGGGGGGGCTGTACAAGGAGGAGAGGCGTGTGGACGGACTCGCTCAGGCTGCAGGCTCCGGCTCCACGCACTCTTTCGCCAGCTGTAAACTGTTTTTGCCCTTTACTCCTTCCAACCACGTCAGTCCAAAAGACGGTTCTCCAGTGTGTTTTAGTCACATGAGCATTTGTTTTGTGTGTACGTGTGTGTGTGTGTGTGTGTGTGTGTGTGTACGGTCTTAAACTCTTTCACAGAAGAACCGTGTAGATCACTGGAGTTTTGTTCCAAGCTTTCGTTGTCTGTTCCTGAAATAGAAAAAAAAGTAATCCGAGTCAAACTCAAGGTCCGTTGAATACGCCGGTTAACACATTTAACTTTTCAGTATCTGAATTTTCCGCGTTAAGTTCAAACACTTTTTGGGGTTTTTTTTTTAAAACAAACAAAATAAGTGTCAGTGTCAGAAACGTACCTTGCCTCTGATCTGGTCACGGTATACTCAAACCATAAGATGTTGGGAATCAGACTTGTGTCTCGCACCAGGAAGTACTCGGATATTGGCCTACACATTAGGAAAAGATTTAAAGAACAAATGAATAAAGCACCCACGGTTGTGGCTAGACAGCGAGTATAAACTAGTTCCATCTACGCCTCCAGGCGAAGGTCGACTCCGCTTCCCCTGTGACACAAGGAGTAGGCTAAGAAATTAGAGCACTACTTACCACGCCGCTATTTTGGGGAATAATGGTGTCAGCATCTCTTGTGTGATAAAGAACCAGATTATGGCAATCGTACATCCGGCCACTGCGCCATAGAAGACCTGGCTCCAGCTGTGATACAGCAGGTAGACCCTGAGAGCCAGACGGGGGCAAAACAACGTTCAAAGAGAACACGGCTTGGGCCTGGAGTCCTGGATCAAACTAAGTGGAGCAGTATGTGCTTCAAATAGTATCACTTGGGATCTGTGAAATGGGGTTGTAACACAGGAGGGGGAAAATCTGGCCATATATATATATATATATATTATTTTAAACAATTGTTGCAGCCTCACCTGCTGTATGAGACCGATAAGGCCGTGCCCAACAGGATGATGGACAGGATGTGTCTCCACAAGAGGTCCACGCATCGAGCATTGTTCGTTTGATGCATTCTGAAAAGGACCCATCAGCATGAGTTTACACGATGACATCAGCCTCATGGAAAGGTGAAACGTGTAAAGGGTTGGAATCAAAAACACGGTAATGAGATACAACAAACTAAGTAAATAACAGATACCAATATAAAGAATGTGCCTTAATGACATAAATGTGGATAAATGTGACAGGACAAGTATTAAATGCACTTATTAGGTCCAGTTTAAAAATATATATTTTCCTTTGAAAACGATAGGGGTTTTAAACAAAGAACCTAAATTTGATGCGTTTACCGACGTTTGACTTCAGCGAGGATCTATGATTCTCACTAATATCACAGCTTTACATTTCCCCTCCTCCCAACCTTCCTTAGGACAAGAAAAGCATCTCACCTTAAATAAAGGAAAAGAAAGAAGTAAACAACAAAGAACCACATAAGCTGCGAATGACTGGAGGGCATCCCATACTCAGTGTGTAGGGTTGTGTGGGTTCCTGCAGAAAGACAACATCACCTGATGTAAATATACATTATAAATTATTTGGTCAGGTCAAACTTTTTTTCCCAGGCTGCTGAAAAATATCTTAACCTTTCTTAAAATACACATTTAAACAGAGGAACAAAATGTGCCTGTACTGTGGTACGGAGGTAATGCATTTCCCTTATGGGAGCTTTTCGGGAAAGGGTTGGTCAATAGCAAGGAAAAACAAATGTGCCCCTATTTTGATATATGCAATCTCAACACACAATCCAATGTGATATCCTGTTACGTGAGGATATAATGTGGGTATAGAATGTCAATAGTGTGTTCACAATCACCTGCACATGGGCGCGGCTCTCTGAGAATGTGCTTCAGCACCCAGTTCACCGCTTCATTCAGGATTACTCCTCCAAAGAAAGAAATCTGTACAACACAACTGATTTTATTAGAAAGTAAAATCAATAAGGTCAACACAGGAAACGTCTCCAGACGTCTTGCCATCCTCTCAAAATTGACTTTAAAAGTGACCCTGTGAAACTTTAAAGTGCACATGCACAACTCACCGTGTGCAGCTCCCGTTTAAACACGATTAGTGTAACAAAACCCACGAGGATCGCTATGGGTAGGAGGCTGAAGTAGGCCAGCACATGTCCCGTCAGATCGCCTAAAACAGAAGAGACACTAGTGAAGAGGATCCTAAAACACCTTAAACTAACATCGAAGTCCTCTAGTGCCACTAAGGAGGCACTCAATGAACCCGGATGCTTGATGTCTTTGACTGAATACAAGTAGGAAGCTGTCGCGGTGACGCAGCGACGCTATCCATTACCAACGTTGCACATTCATTTATTTAGTGAACTTGGAAAGCTCGGTGCTAAGTGGTTTATGCTAGTTACACCAATCAGTATGCGAACATGGAGCTAGCGGCTATATTAGCCGTAGTCTTGGCTGCAACGCTATAAAAAGGTAAAATAGCTGGTTATTTCCACTAGTCGGCAAAAACATGTTGCTGTTTACGACGCCTTAATTGTTTTGAGTAATCGCTACAGCTTGCCCCACATTTGCTAAATGCAAAGGGTAAATATCAAAGCTGATATCGAAGCAGCTAACAGGCTAGCTAGCTTTCATTGTGGACGTTAGCCACAACTGCGCACGCGCACCTGTCTCACAATTTGGCAGCCCGGCTAACGTTGCCCGCGGCGCTCGACGTTTCGCAGCGTCTCACTATTTGGCGGTGTCGCCAACTGTCCGTGTCTGCTCAGTAGCGAGCGCGCGCAGTGTTGGAGTAAAAGGGAAAACTACAACGCGGGCTAGCGGCTTGCACCTTCGCTAGTTAGAGAAAAGATGACGCGTTTAACTTACCCTCCGGGAACTCTACGTGTGTCAGGGATATGGACCGCCATCGAGATGGTGCCGAGCACTGCTCCTCCAACGCCATCTTACCCCGGACACAACCGGGCAGCCCCGGTGAAACGCCCCCAGACGACGCGCTTAACCAATGGCGAGCGGAGCCGTGTGTTCGAGACGGGCCCCGCACGCGGAGGAGCCGTCCAATCACAGCCGAGCACCGAAGACGCGATAAAACGTTAGTCCCCATAGAGGAGAATTATTGAATGAACCAAAAAAACACACTAAAGTCCAGTACTTCACAAAGCTCATTCAAAAAATAGATAGAACACACGCTTCAAGGCCTCCGACATCTTCATTGCAAACTTTGTCTGAAATCTAATTCATGCATATTTTCTGTAAAACGTGAGCTAAAAATATGCTTTTGTTTTCAAGGAGAGGGCGAAAAAGACCAATAATTGTTTGAAGACAAATATTAAAGGTCAGGCAATGCATTGATGCTTTAGAATGGTGTGTGCTCATGATGTCCTCTGCTTGTGTTTTAAGGGCTGAATTAAATTTACAAAAATGAAAAGACATTTTCCGTAGATTAAACAATGCCTCACTGCTGCGATGTGAAGAAGACTGAAGAGGGTTTCTGAACACCTACGAGTTGAGGACCCTCCACTGGCCTTACACTGAATACACACAGAGCTTTCACTTCTCTCCAACTGATTGACTTATGACTCAGATTACTGTGTCATGGTCTAAATAATGAATATATGTGTCCTGCATCACAGCACAATTAATTTGCTGTTGCAGCCAACAACCAACTTCATTATTGTTGGCAATACTCAGAATAAACTAGTTTTTAATCTTAATACTATGGGGGTCGAATGGCCAGTTAAGCCGTCAAAAAACTATACATTTTTCTCAATTATTCACACTTCTGTCACTCTTAAAAAGATTAACCTCTCCACCTTACTAAGAATAAATAATCTTGTGTTTCAGGAAAGTTGGTACGATGAGCCGTCATCAGTTGGCAAAGGGCAAAACAAACGTATAGTTTAATAACAAAAAATAACATTTAATATGGAGGATCAAAATGAATTTACAGTTTGTGCTGGCATTGACACTTAACGATAGAAAAGACAAAAGGCATGAAAAGGACACTCGCAACGTACAGCAGTGAAATCGTCCTGTCTCAATTTTGGCCATCTGAAATCCTCGTAAAACTCTTTACTCTATAGAATCTTCGCCAAGTAGTAGAGCACATTCCAGAACTCTGACAAGTTGTTCCGAGTCAGCTTCTCTAGCTTCTTTCTAGCTTGGATTTTCCAAATGAACAACAATTGTAGCCTCTAAAAGTTACAAAGATACACTGATTGATGCATTTCAGAGAACGTCAACATGCAGAGGGATTCATCTCTGATCATCTGCTCTCAGGACAGAGACAAAGCAGAGTAAGACTAGACTAAACATTAGCATTCTTTTATAATTGCATTCATACTGTTGCAAATCAATGGTCTACATTAGCAGGTCCAACAGTCAGGAGAACGGACGGGATCAGCAGTCAAAAAACTCTATTGGAGAATTTGAACATTTCAAACAAGACTAGAAAAAAAAAAAAAACGAATTTCCATAAAATATTTTTTGGGGAAAGTTTCAATACTGTACAGAATTCAAACTCTGTTATCAATAGTATGTCAGTTCTATAATGCAATGAGTTGTTTAATATATATATATATATATTTGTACAGATGATCCGATCATACAAAACGAGCTGTGGGACATTCCTGTATCTTCCTGCTTTTGGCATAAAGTGCAAAATGCTTAAAAACACAAAGCTGCACCTTAACAAAACAAAAGTCTATCTTAGTGTAGAGTAAAAGCTCTATTTACAGTTGGATGTAAATGCCGGACAGTAACAGAAATAATCCCGGGCCGTTGACTCTGAACGGCATCAGGAGCCGGATTTGGATTATCAAGACCTCAAAACAAACACTTGTGTGACTATGAGGAACATGTAGATGCTAATTTGAGTGCTAAACTGTCATCATCATCAGTGCACTTGCGAAGGTTAGTCTGACTGCACAATGCCCGCCTCTTCATCGCAGGTCCCTAAAACGTAGATTGGCACGGTTTTATTCATTTATTGAGGTTTGTCAATTAACGGTTTACTAAGATGGAAAATTAAAGTTCTGATATGACCATGTGCACTTTGTGAATCTCAGGAGGTATTTTTGCAGCCCACAGTAGGACAGGGTGTGTTTTAAATAACCGTGTGTTATTATTAGTGGGAAGTTTCTTTATGAACCCTCAGTGGCACTTAAAATGATTATTTAGATCATCTACTGGCATCTAGTTAGAGAACGTCAACCTTTACAAAACCTTTGCATGTTGGCGAGATCACTGCCATTTCCAAGAGAACGCAGCAGAGAGTCAAAACAACCCTGTGGGATAATAAACTTCAACATGAGTACCATGTAAACACACTTGACAAATGTGTCAAACATGTCTTTTTGCATTGAACATCTAACGTTGGGCAATTAAATCACATGGGATGAAATAAATACTTATTCAGATGAAGGACGAGACAAATTCATGAAGTCCTTAAAGTCTTCAGCAGGCCAAACCTTCAAGAATTATTATGGATTTCATAAATATCCCTCCCCTTCAGTATAAAACATACAAACGCACATTTCTCACATAATTATGAAGACCAGGATGTTCCACAAGTCAGATGGACAGAAGGTCCTCCGAGGGACTCGATCGATGTGTGATAATAGCGGAGGAGGCCCGGTCTTCCTGTGTTGGGAGCGCTTGGTCCAGATGAGGTTTTAGGAAGCATCCACGTCATCGAACAAGGCCGAGGCAGGTTTTCACAAGTCGGGGAACCCTGAGGGACTCTAGTAGTCTTAGTTGGGCCCGGATGTGCCCTCTGCGTCTCTGGACAGGGCTCCATTGACCTCCAGAAGACTGCTGATTCCCAGGTAACCCAGTAAAATCTCACTCCGGCGGTGGGAAAGCTTGAGGATGTCCTCGGCCAGGCACTGCGCCGAGGTGAAGCGGACTTTGTCGTGATCAAACATATCCTTCAGGTACTGCAGGATTTGTTGCTGCAGACGAAAAAAGGAGGGACGTGAATGACTCAAAGAAGCAGCTTTGACCAATGAGGCTTCCAGGGCAAAGTATGTGTCGCGCACACTTTAACAGTAATTGGCTTTCCAAACCTAGTTGTGTGTTCTCTCACCTTGAAAATGGTGCACACCTCACTTAGGTGCTGCCTGGGTCCCAAAAACCCAAAAGCTAAAACTGGGCTCACGTGTTCAGATATGGCATAGAAGTGGGAGATAAAACCATCAGGGACCTGCGGAGAGTACGAGAGGAACGCAGCCATCAAAACCAAAGACACAAAGCCGCAATCGATCGCTTTAGGTCTTTGAATCAGCTCAAACTCACCATGAGAAGACGTCTTTTTGCTTTTAGGACGGACCAGCAAGCAGTTGCCAGAGCCTAACAGAAATAAACGCAGTTATTGGAGCGATCGGAGGAATAATCAAAGAATTGTCACTGTGTGTGTGTGTGTGTGTGTATTAACCGTTTCTTTAAAGCTGTCAGAGAGCCAGCGGTTCCTCAACACAGCTACCACAGAGGAGGGAGGATTCTCCAGGTCTTCAAACGAGTCCATCAGGATGAAGTCCAAAACAATGTCAAAAAAGTTCATACACACCACCTGCAGAGATCCACCCCATTATAATATATATATAGACACACAATAAGTTTCAGTCTGCCAGCTTCATGTTGTCATGACTCACCCCTCGACCCTCAAGCTCCATCTTAGTGACGGGCCACGTCTCTTCTCTCTTGGTGTAAAGCAGCATGTCCTCATAGCTCTCCAGGAAGCCTTTGGGACTCTGCGTTAAGAGAACACAGGAGCTTAGTTCCAGCTGCGCCGAGACGTCCACACGAGATCGTCTATCCAAATAAGACGAGTTAATAACCCAAATCCAAGTGAGCAGCGTTTACCTTATTTGCCTTCACCATCAACCCGACAATCATTTGCTTCCCCGTCTCCATGAAAAATGTGCGATGACTTTCATCTAACAACAGGACCTGGAAATATTTTAAAAAAGCACATCAGTGGCTAAAAGTTAGGAAAAGAGGGGTCGTCGATAATTACAATTCTCCATGATGCAGAAGCGAACATGGGCAAGATGCAGGAGGTGGAACGGACCTGGAATGCTTGTCTCACACATTGAAGCTTGGCCAGGAAGTCTTGGTCACCAAAACATTCAAGTAAGTCGGTCCTTGTAAAAAAAGAGAGAGAGAGCGAGAGGCATGTTGTCATTTTATCAAGTACAAGTTGTGGTTCTCCCCCGACACAAATGACTTGTTTGAGGAAAACAGCAGCTGCTACATCTGAAGAGATGATGCTGATAATCCCAGTGAGGGTGAAACAAAAGTGAAATGAGGTCAGTTGAGAACTTGAGGTTTGTAACTATGAACGACTTCTTTGACATTAGAAGGAAATACCTGAATTCACTGTTGGTGTTAAAAGCTACTGATTGGTACGCAGCTTTTAGCATTTGGAGACGGCACACTTGGCAGTTACCTGAGAGACCGATAGGACACTTTGTTCTCCCGGACCAGAGACAAGGCTTCCTCGTAGAGAGCTGCTGGTTTGTGCGGCTGGTAGACGTCTTCTAGAGACAAGGCGTCGAACAGCTGCGCGGAGGGAACACAGGCGCCTCAGCACGCACATTTTTTGCTTTCTGTCGGGTGTTTGCAGAGCCGAGGAAGGGGACTGACCTCCGCGGCTGAGAAGAAGGACTCGTCGGAGGTAACGGTGGTCGCGTCGTCGTCCCGCCGCCTGTGGAAACTCCCCGCTTGCGGCAAGATAAGAGTTCCTTCACTCTCTGCCAAAAGAACACCACGAACTCTGACTCGCCGGAGCCAAACACGTGCACTCAACAGGAATATTCCCTTCGCTCTTATGAATTCGTACGCGAATCCAACATCGCTCTTACCGAAATCCGCCAGTACGCTGTCTGTCGGGATGGTACTGCCAAAGTCCTCCTGCAGGTGGTACGCCCTGTGCAGTAGCGTCTCCAACTTCTCAGCAAACACGTTGTTATGGCTTTCACCCTATAAAAAGAAGCAGGAAAAAAAAACAGCTATATGACTTATGTGCTCCGCTATGAAACCCGAGTGGAAAGTAATCCAACCGCGTACGAGAATACCGTGCACACCAGGCAGGTAAATATTGGTTGGTACGGTTACCGTTGGAAAGTCCTCACACGCCGCCCCCTGCAGGGCGAGGCTGTTGTTGCTGGAGGTGGAGTGGGGGTGGTGGCGGATGTTGAGGGCCTGCTCCCACTTGTGTAGAGCTTCCTCAAAGAGCTCCATCCCTACAGGGAGGACGGCGGTGAGACGTCACGCAGCCACGGCGACCAAACATTGTAAAAACACACAATGACCCTTACTAATCCATCATGAGCGTTGCCCTCATTTTGGCAATCTAACCCTATTCCCGACTAAAAGCACTAAAGAAATACTGAAGCCGAAATGCATCCTTCTGTTCCACACACTACATTTAAGGCAGCACAGCTGCCTGACATGCAGCCTGTGTATTACGTCATTATAAAACCAGGAAACAGCTACCCAGTATGTAGAGATTCTCTGCATTTGCATCCTCGATTGCCCCCGACTCTTCCACCACGGGCTCCGTTTCCCAGGGTGTGGACGGATTGGCTGCCTGACTTGGAGAGTTTGGGACCCGCGTCTACGACGGGAAACACGACACATTAGGTGAAGTTGGAATACAGAAAAATGCCGCCCCGGATGATATGGAATTAGTTGCAGATTGTAAAAGACTAACAGATGCCAGGCTGTGTGAGGAGCTTGAGTGTTTACTGGGGGCCAGGGAGGAGATTCCACTCATGGTGTCATTGCTCCGGGTGCTGGGACTCATCATCTGTCGGCCGGTAAACGGGCCTGCGGAGAGGAAAACATTCTCTCGTATGCCTATTTCTCCATAGATGATGCATTACAGAGGCACGGTTGGAGCTTTTCCCTCCGGGCGTTAGGTCGTCCACACCTCTCTTAAACGACGAGGGTCTTCCTGGCTTCATCAGCGCCTCTGGTACTCCTACTGTCTTCTGGCCCTCCTTCCCTTGCGTCGCCTGCTTCCTTTTTCTCCCCCGCCTTTTCAGCTGATGAGCGGTGAGAGCCAGGGCGACACTGCCCAGCGCCGTGGCGAACAGGACCTTCTTCAAGTTCGGGGTGAGCTTTAGCTGAGAGAATATGGACTGAAAAGCGGGACAGACAAATGTAAAAGGCGTCAAACATGGAGGGATCTGCGGAAGGCGCTAACCTACCCGTCGCTAGAGGGAGAAGCGCTCGGGTTTAGAGACGCGAAACTTGAACTGTATTGCGGTTTACCTGCCCGAATGTGGAATACAGAAAGACGGGTATCTCTGCCACGGTCATGGCCAAAGCCTGGGCGATGGACATCCCGTCTGCTTGTTTGAGTGACATCTCGGAAACGTGAGCGCCTCCACCTTCACGCTTCACAAAGCGTCGTCTCCGCTCCGAGATCAGCCAGCTCAGGGCTTTCTGATGGACAGTCAATCGTCATCCACTCCTGAGCTCGAACAGACGCAATGTCTGATTGGAGATTTATTCCCCTATAATTAAAAGAAAAAGACAGTTTTGCGACATTACATTGCACCGGCCTTGTGAAGGAAAAGGCGTGACAGCACACAGTTATTGTATCGCTGCAAACAGTGCTTTTGGTCCCAGGTCAAAATGTCCCCAGACATAAATCTACCAGCAAAGCTCCGGTTTAAGCTGTAAAGATCCAGCTCACGTGAACTGTTAAGCAGCAGAACAACATTACACATTGTGCCGGCGACTTACCTACACACTGGTATGCAGCCACATCACCAGCCTGCCACACACACACGCACACGCACACGCACACACAAACAAACAAACACACACGCGCTGTACGTGACAAACCGCAGGTGCGAATTCAATGGGACTTTCTTCTTACTGGATGCAATTAAACACCGACTGATATAACGCACGGTGTGTGTGTAAACGACATTTTTACAATCACACGGGCCACATTGTTGATAATGGAGAGACTGCAAGCCGAAAGAGACAATTGACTGTAGGTGAATAGCAAGCTAGTCACCTGAGACGGTTTTATTTTACGGCAAAAGCACAACACGTCTGAGCTGTGCTGTTTGTAAAAGGTTGTTAATGACCGGACACAAGCAGCATGCTAACGTTAGCTATCACGCTTAGCAAGCCTAGCTCAGCCTCATCTGTCACTTGACAGCGCAGCATCATCTGTTTATCCAGTCGCTGGTTGCGGGGCTTTGAGCTCACACCTCCAAGGCTTTGTGTAGCGCAAACAAGCGGTACAACTAATGCCATAATCCGTCACGCAGGTCACATACCGTGGTCATCCAGGGCGCCGAGGAAGGGCATTCCCGTGTCACAGTCAGTGAAAGCCGCACACTAGCTTTTTGCTAGGAGGCGGTGCTTCAGAAAAGTAGGAGCGGTGACGCTGCGGAACAGCCAATGGGATGAAAGGAAAAGAGGTTCGCTTTTCTTCTTGGCCAATCGGATGGCCGTTCGGTTGGGAAACAATCCAGGTCGGAGATCAAAGTCTCCCGTTAGAAAGGTTCAATTGGTACATAAAATTACATTCTGGGCAGGTTTTAGCTAACATTAGTACTTTTCTAATGGTATATAGACTTAACTTTGGTATAGTAATGTTGAATGAGTAATGAGTAAGTTAAATAAAAACTTTCGAGCTCTGGGTTTGCAAAGTTTTACGAGTGGTACCTGAAGGCCGCATTGCCAATTCTCGCTGGTGAAAGTGATTCTGAACTACAGGGATTCATACATTGTTTCCGGTTTTGGTCAATTCCTTTCAGATTAAGTGTGAAAATCAAATATAGGTCCAAGTGTGTTGGCAAAAATATCGTCCACGGTCGTTCCCGGATAATATTCTACGCTAATATTCCTGCATGAATGTATTTATTTATTTTCTGACCAAGTATTTGTGTGTGTGTGTTCGAATCGATCGGATGATACGTTTGTTTTGAAAGAGCTGGACCGGAAGCCGCGCTGTACCGTCCACTTGACGGACCGTTAGAAATACGACTGCGACAACAGTAAAAAAAAAACGGAACGGATTTCAGATAAGAGTTTACTATGTCGCCGATCGATTTTGAAAAGCGAAACTGCCCGCGAGGCGATGCCACTTAAAACCCGGATTTAAGAGCGCTCAATGGAATTGACCGAGAGCAGCTATTAATATCGGTAGATATGAATGCCCGTGAACGGGACCCCTTCGTGCCTCGGCTTGTCTCAGTCTCGCCGATTCCGTCTCATGTTAAACGGCTGAAAAAATGAGCGTCGCCCGGCTTCCTGGATCGATGCTTTCTCACGGGTCTTGATATGAAATATCAGGTACGAGTCTGTTTTTACACGATCATTCCTAATAACGGATGGGTGCACAGTACGCTATCAATTAAACACACTTTTATTTTTTTTAAATCAATACAGATGTTCCACTGGCTCTGCCTGCTGAGCCTGAGTTTGAGCCTCCCTCTGTTGTTCTGGTTTGGACACGTGATGACGCGCGCGGGTCTGTCGCTCGGTCTGCGCAGGGGGGGGCTCGGGGGTTACCTGAGGATCAGCCCGGCCGGGGTGGACCAGGTGAGTGTGAGTGAGTGACAGAGAGAGAGAGAGAGAGAGAGAGAGAGAGAGAGAGAGAGAGAGAGAGAGAGAGATCATCGATTTTAATCTTCACTTTATTAATTGATAATAACACTTAATACGAAATAAATGTAAGATACCTGACATTCCTATTCAAAAAACTGTATGGAACAAACGTCAGTAATATTGTAGTTGCGTTAGTTAACACATAAGAACTATAAGAACCTCCCTTTCAATTAATATGTTACAGTTCTAGTCTGCAGGATTTCCTGTTAAGTTCCTGTTATCTTTTGTTTCAAGATGACTTACCGTGTTGCAGAAAAGTGCGTGACACCATCACTTCAAAAATAACCACAAATTCAACTGTGTTACTCTTAAGCACACGTCAAATGTTTATTGTGGGAGTTTTCAAGCTACAATAATCACAAAAAGCAAACAGCTCAAGCTTCACAGCACATACGTATGTTGAGTATTAAAATATAAACATGCACGCTTAGGCATGAATGAAATTACACTTGAACTATAAATGCATAGGAATAATGGGTGATGGCCGCTTAAAGGCCTGATTGCACGAACAACATGTATCTGAAGTCACAAGACCAGCACACGAACATGTTGCAAAAATATGCAGCACAATCTGTAACAGGAAGCACCTGATCCCCATTCTAAGAATAACATGTCCGTACATAGAACTACGCCTACCGCTCATACGCAAAAAATCTTGCAAACATCCTGATATGTAGAACTCACAACGGGAGGCGAGATGATCCGATAGCCTAGAGGGATGGACATCCCTGTGCTCCAATGGGGCTCTCCGAGGGTTCTAAGCAGGAGCCGCCTCCAGCTTAATAACCAATCAAAAATGCTCTTAGAGACCATATAATACGAGCGCACTTTGTATTAAGGGCCTTTTTTCATGTTGTTGTTAAACTGCCTGAAATAGGTCCGTGCACGTTAAACTGCAGGACAGAATACTCTTGTTGCAAATAAACTTTGTCATACTATTTTGATTGAAGTCTCCAGTCTAGTCCTTGTTTTGCTCGCACGACACATAGAAATGTTATTCTCTGTTTGTTCCTCTTTCTCAACAGTTGCTCCACATGCACTGCAGCCAGTGTGCCTTGGTCTCCAGCTCAGGTCAGATGCTCGCAGCCGGCGTAGGAGAAGAGATTGACAAAGTCGGATGCGTGATCCGGATGAACAATGCGCCCACACAAGGGTACGAGAAAGACGTCGGGAGCCGCACCAGCGTCCGGGTTGTCTCTCACACAAGTGTTCCCTTGTTGGTAAAAAACGAGCGCTACTATTTCCAGCAGTCGGCAGACACCACATACGTGTTCTGGGGTCCTGAGAGGAACATGAGGCAGGACGGGAAAGGACACGTCTTCAATGCTCTCTGGAAAATAGCCGAGAAGTACCCAAAAGTCCAAATCTACGCGGTGACCACAGAGAAGATGCAGTACTGCGATGGTCTGTTTCAGAATGAAACAGGAAAAAACAGGTATGGGTTTAGCGTCCCAGTCGATAGATGAAAGGCCGGATTGAAGCAGTTGGTTTCCCATGTATTTTTAAAGCAACGTGAGAGCTAGTTATAAATATATATATATATATATATACATATATATATATATATATATATATATATATATATTCAGAAAAGCATGCTGTCTCTCACTCAGAATGAAGACGGGGGCGTTTCTCAGCACTGGATTTTTCACAATGATCCTCGCTATAGACCTGTGTGACAGCATCCGTGTGTATGGAATGATCGACGACAACCACTGCAGGTGAGACGTTTCACATAATGACGCCTTTTCTTAACTCTGAATCCTTGTTTCCAAGTATCACATATAACTCTGCTTCCTCACTGAACAGCCGAGCCAACCACAGCGCCGTTCCTTACCATTACTATGAGAGGAACCGGGTCGACGAGTGCAGGATGTACAGGTTCCACGAGCACACGCAGCGGGGGGGCCATCGCTTCATCACGGAGAAGGCCATATACGCTAAGTGGGCTACACGCCACAAGATGGAGTT
Organism: Gasterosteus aculeatus; assembly: GCF_964276395.1. Lineage (NCBI taxonomy): Eukaryota > Metazoa > Chordata > Actinopteri > Perciformes > Gasterosteidae > Gasterosteus > Gasterosteus aculeatus. The sequence goes on along the minus strand of NC_135702.1, from coordinate 4,064,953 downwards.
CAAACACCCCTCGTGGAGCCTCTGAAAAAGGAGAAGTTTTTGTTTTATCTGCAGTCTAAAGTACTTTCAGGGGGAAACGTGCACTTTCAGTATTATGAACACTTTCACTGTAATGTCTGAATGCTGGTGAGCCATAAGCCACTAAACTAGGAACTGATTTCAGTTTATACCAAAGCTTAGGACATTTTTATTTCATCGCCGTGCCTTGACTTTCGTTCTTATTTTGCACAATAGAACATGTAATCAAGAACAATGTATTGCTGTAATCAGGTCTGCAGCTGCAATATGCTCATTTATTATGATTACTTACTTAATGATTAATTACTGGCATTTTTTTTCTGTATTAATTAGTTTATCATTTTTTCTAGTTTTGCAGGAAAAGTAGTAAAAAATGTTTTTTAAATGACATACCAGTAACATGGAACTGAATTTGGTGTATATACTATTTATTACTTGTTTTGTCCAACCATTACCTAAAGTTATTACATTTACAAACAGGAAATAATCACATTTGAGAAGCTGAGTCCAGTATTATTATTTTTGGTGCATTTTTGCATAAAGCCCGACTTCAAAAATGAATCGATTACCAAAACTGTTCAACTGTTTTTGTTTCAGATTATTTTCCCTGATTGTAACCAGTTACAGTGTTGTAATGCTTGAAGTAGTAGTCCAGATGTTGCCAATGAACTCGAGGAGAGATCATGCAGTTTGTGGTTTTGGTGACATGTAAATGTACGTTTGTCGTGTACACCGAGCACAGAGAAGAACGTGTTAAAACGGGACTGCAGATGGTCGACAAACCATAATCCACTGACATGGCGCCCATAGCTTCACTGCCGATCAGTGGACAGCAAACACAGTGTTACAAACAACGAGCATGATGGGACGGATGTTTGTTGTCTTGCTTTAAACACTGAAACGTTGTATTTTTGCTGCTTGTTGTTACTGAAAAAACATAATGCTGCCTTACTAGCCGCACAATGCTTATTTTGTGACGAATTCCAAAGACTGTAATGGTAATCGTGCTACCGAGCAAGCTACTGTGTCAAAGTGTTTCACTGTCATTCACACTTCAGACTGGAATTGTCTTAATTAAAACATGTAATCAGTGACTGTTTGGTACGGATTTTTGTTGTGTGCAAAAGTGGCAACTTAAACGCAGAAGGGCGTCAACGTGAATAAATCTGCTCACTGTCTATATGCTGGCAGACGACAAACAAACGTTATGTTTGTGTGTCACTTTGAGACAACTTTTATTTTTGTCATATGACCTGGATGGATGGATGGATGGATGGACCTTGATCCAACAATGACCCACAGACAATTTGGTAAGAGTTTGTAAAATTTCCCGACAATTCGAGATGGCAAATGTTTGTGTTGCCGTCGTTTGGAGGTCTAATTAATTCAATTACAATACATTCATGTTAAATTGTAGGTCTGCCTTAAAATCAAATGAAGGCGGCGCCATAGAGGCATTTGTTTCATACCCCAAATTTCACCCGTCCGGTTAAAAACAGCTAGATGAGCTTCTAATCATCACGAAGCCAAACGAAAATCAGTGTGAAATTAATTAAGTGATTTTAAATGCAGATAATTTATTTTCGTTATGCTTTTATAATATCTGGCTCCCGTTGGTCTTTCTGTTTTTTAACGCATATAACCCCCCCCCGTAACAGCCCCACACGCCCACATCGCCGAGCTGCAGTGGACGGCGTGATGACGTCAGCCGGTGGCGCAGGAAAATGGGGTACGGGACGCGGAGGAGGGTGACACCCGACATCGAGACCGCAGAAGGCCACGAAACGGTAAACGCCGGATTAACACGCGGCACGTGTCACGTTAGTTGTTAATCACATCGGTTGCTGTTGTTGTTGTTGTTGTTACCGGAGAAGAAGAGAGAAAAAAATGGGTAGATGTGACGTCACGTTACAGCGTTCCAGGGATACCTGCGCACGGTGTTTATCTGCATACTGCTGTTGGTGAAAGTAATGACATTTCACAGTTAGCGTTCAGGAAATAGGAGCTTAAATATACCTGACGTTATTAAATCATTCAAACTGTAATTGGCAAATAGCTTTGGTGATGCTAATGCGCACACACACACACACACACACACACACACACACACACACATCACACATTTTCTCCCCCAACATTCGCGCTAAATAATTCCAATCCGCGGATGATTTTGTGTGTTCCGGACAGATATGATGAGAGACAGCAGGCGGCGCGTCGGTTCACATCCTGGTCAGACAGCATGGGGGTAAAGATCAGCAAGGTGAGAAAAGACCCTGGAACATCTGGACGGTGCGGTGATCTGCAGGATGTATTACTGCGGGTATTGTGCGTGTTACTGTTGTTTACACGTGGCGGAGGTGAAGCATTCAGGGCTTATTCAGGGAGTCCGAAGTACACACGTCAAACAGCTGCATGCTAAATAGTATTGTCACTATTCATCATCAGGGAAACGATCTGTGACTGTTATAAATGATGATATGATTAGAAATGCCTTTAGCAGTTGCACAGAGCTTAAAGGAACTGATGGATGAGGAAATGCTGAAAAAAAGCAGTGGTTTCATTTCTGCGTGGATCGAGTAGTTAAATATGCAATAATGAGTCGTATTTGATGAGCTCTTCGCGGGTTTTGCATAGAAAGTTGACGTTATTTTAAGCAGCTTGAAGAATTCCCCCTGAGATACAGCAGAGCCTGTAAAATGGAGCTAACTTGTATTCACCGTGCCTGTTGTTTCGTCTTGCAGGAACAACAGAGCCACAGGCTGGTGATCTTGGCGGCCATCTTCGTCCTAATGACCCTCCTCATCCTGTACGGCTCCAACAATGGCAACGACAGCGCGTACGCCCCCTTCCACGTGGTCACAAACTACGCCATCAAGGCGACGGATCTGAAGAAGTGGTCCGGGAAAGACGGCTACGTGCCGTTCCATGGCAACAAGGTACCCGGGGGGGAAATCCACGCATGTACAATGACGATGTGTTTCCGTCGCTCAGGGACAGGTTTGAATACGTTTACTGTCATCAAAAGCAGAAGGAAGTGGTTAACCTTTCGCAACGGATCGCCCTGGTCCTTCAAGGTCAAAACAGGACGCAGCTGCGTTTTATCGGAAAACATTATCAGGCAGTTATTTAGAAGGAAGAATCAGAGTTCAAACAAACACTGGGAACATTCAGCAAAGTGTGACTTCTGTGAGGAAAAGCGGTATGACTGAAGTCAGCATGGTTCAACCTCTGGGGATCACGCGTGCCCGTGATCCACATGCCTATAAGTCCGCACCAGGTTATCATTATTTACACTTTGAATCTTTTTCCTTTTCAAGAGCATGAACCTACACTGTCAAAAGTGCGCGCTGGTGACGAGCTCCAGCCACGTGCTGGGCGCCGGGGCGGGAGAAGAGATCGACCGCGCCGACTGCGTGATCCGCATGAACGACGCGCCCACGCTGGGCTACGAGGCCGACGTCGGGAACCAGACCTCCCTGCGGGTCGTGGCCCACTCCAGCGTGTTCAGGGTGGTCCGCAGGCCCGGCGAGTTCCTGCAGAGGCCCGACAGCCACCCCGTGATCATCTTCTGGGGACCCCCCAACAAGATGGGGAAGGAGGCCAAAGGGACGCTGTACAGGTTGATCCAGAGAGTCAGCATGACCTACAGCAACTTGTCTTGTTTCAGCATCACAGCCAGCAAGATGCGCCGATTCGACAGTCTGTTCCACAAGGAGACCGGGCGAGATAGGTGAGTAGAGAGAGAGAGAGAGAGAGGGGGGGGGAGACATGTGTTTTCTTTGGGTAAAAGTCACTTTTTGTTTCCCAACTTGTTTTTTTTTTTTGTCTCTGCTCAAGGCAAAAATCCCACTCGTGGCTGAGCACGGGCTGGTTCACCATGGTCATCGCCATCGAGATATGCGACAACATCAAGGTGTACGGGATGGTTCCACCGTATCACTGTGGGTGAGTACGGGGACGGCGCTCGTCGCAATCCCAGAAGCACCTCAGGCGACCCGTTATCACTGGGCTGGCTGTTACATAACTCGTTGTTCATCCAGGAAATCCAAACCTGCATCCAAGAAGATGCCCTACCACTACTACAAGCCCAGGGGGCCCGACGAGTGCGTGACGTACCTGCAGAACGAGGGCAGCCGCAGAGGGAACCACCATCGCTTCATCACGGAGAAGCAAGTGTTTGCACGCTGGGCCAAGCAGTACAACATCACCTTCGCTCATCCCAAATGGTTCTAGAGCGACGCGGAAACCAGAGAGAGAGAGATCTGTAGGAGCCTTCGAAGAGCCACGTGATGAATAACGGCTGTTTTCAGGACCAGCCGAGAGGATGAAACGTCACTGGGCCGATGGACGGAGAGGAGCACTGCTGTTCGGTTACTGTATTGTGAATATTCCACCCGGGCGTGTGGCGGTCACCAGTCAGGTGTTTTTCATAAATAGAGAGAAAATGTACTTTAATGAATTTTTACATTGTTTATAGTATTTTTGTGAATATAAATGAAAATGCGATTATGTAAACAACGTGACGGGGGAATTAGATCCGTAGCCGTTTCTCTGGTTACAACTAAGTGGCTTTTATTTAGGACAGACAACGGCTCTCCAACATGCCAAGCTCATACTTACTGAGATAATATGAACATGCATTTAGATTTTTAAACAACTAAACGTCTTAAAAATGGCAGAAACAGGATTCAGATTCCTATACTTGGTGCTACGGATACCCGCTGTTCACTCAACAGTGAACTACTAGTCTGCAGTAAGCAGTTATCCTTCTCAGTAAAAATATACACATTCAGATTGCTCCACATTTATTCTAGAGGCACTGAATGCCGCATTGTACAGATATCAAATCACTAAGTTGTTATAATCTTAATTTCTAAACAAAATGTTGATTTTTGTTTCATGAATATTACTCAACATTTTTAAGTGATGCGTAAATTATTTTATTTTTTTACCTCAGTGGCTTTCCAGCATGCAGGTTAAATAGTCCAGAGTGCATCTTGGTTGTGTCATGTATCAGTATGTTGCTCTTACGAATCCACAAATCAATTAAAAGTGAAATTGTTATTTTAAAACTTGACGCAGGTGGAAAATGTGTTGCCTTTTGCAGGTTATCGGTCTGTGATCATGTGGCCAGAATATTCGTCTTCAGGAGACGCCGGTGACGGATCAGGAGACTGCATCGATACCTGTTACCTACAAAAACAACTAGCGGTCAATAATAAATGTGTCTACCCTTATTGATTATAAATCAGGTAGACAAAGGTTTTTTTTTTTTAAATGGGAAAAAACAACAACCAAAAAACCCCCCCAAAAAATCAAAACTGCTGCAAACAGGATCCAAAATGTCATGACCTCTAGAATACAACTTGAACAGAAATGTAATAATTTAATGAAAGGATTAATTAACGCAGAACAGCTGTATAAGACTTAATTTGTCTGGATAAGGAAGAATTAAAATCACCAATATAAAAGAGGCTGCTTGTCGATGTGGTGCCAACCGCAACGCCGCTAATAACCGTGCTTTGAAAAATACACCAGTCAGTGAAAGCCTGTGTACAGCACTTGTATTTAAATATGTACAATTTGTTCATCCAGTTACAAACACAGACGTACAGAGCGAAGAGCGTACAAGGACACAAAGAAATGTGACGGGTGTACAAATGACTTCACACAATGCAGGGCTTGGGATGTTTGTAATAACAGCTGTTTTAGCGGTACGCGATGCGACAAAGGTCTAATTATGGAAAATGAACAACGTCATGGTGAATGCAAGATGATTTGTCTCCTTTCTTTGATCACGCGTTGCTTGATGCACCATTTGAAACATCTAAAAACGCGCCATCGATCTTCCGTCTAAGCCCCGCCATGGAAACCAAGATGGCCTCCTGTTGGAAAATGGAGGGAAAAAAAAGACCCCTAAATTAACAAAATGTTGCAGAATATTGGGCATTGGCTTGTACAAAGAGCAAATATGACCTGTAATGTGCCCTCACCTCTGTGCGAATGGTCCTGCTGCCCTGCCCCGGGCACGTGTTGAGGTAAAGGTCAAATAAAACACTGGGGTCATTCACTTCCAGGTTTTGGTCCGTATCTACGCTGGCTTCCAATCCCTGAAGACCTCCAAAGACAACTAAAAGATGCCTAGAAAGAGGAAAATGTGAGTGAAAATGAATGAAATACCATCACTGGGAGTACAACAAGAGTGAAGTGATGCGAACATGTTTAGCAGCTTTAAGTTTATCATCCTCTCCATCTTAGACTGACGCGTCAGGATGCAAACATTTGCTAATTTACACTAAACGCAAAGTGAAGACGGCAATTCTTAGCGAGCATTACAACTCTAAAAGGGCCTTTTTCTGGATGGATTTAACTTCGAGAGCTTTTATGTCTCCGTAACAAACGCTTGTGAGATCTGGCAACTAATGTTGAAACACTCTGGCCAATTCATTTCGTAAGTGCAGAATATAGCGGTTAGCTGTTAAACATCTAATGTTAGCAGAAGAAAATCCAACTTCATTGTACTATTAAAACCCAAACTGCTTTCAACCATCCAGTCTTTGTTCAAACGACTTCAAAAAGCAGGTGGAGGTACAAGTGGGACGCTCGCTTGAGGTGCACCTGGTTACAAACCCAAATATAAACCTGATGTTTAGAGGTTTCCGTTTGGGCCCGCTAGACCAGCGGAGCGCCACCATTAGCCTGCATGGCGACTAAAAGACGCCCCGGAGACGCTCCGTCTCAGTCCCCCGGGCTCGGAACATACCTGAACGGGGACAGAGTCGCTTGGTCCACGTTGCTGCCTCTCTCCGACGTGCCAATCGTCAGATCGTATCCTTCTTTGTGTGGACTCTCTGTGAAGACGGCACCTGGGCGAACAAACCGACGGCAGTGAGGAGAAAGCTGTGGCCGGATTCTAGAACGACGCAAGATGTTGAGATGCGCAATGCAACATGTTTGAGAGCATCGGGAGGGCGGGAGACTTACTGAGACATGATGCCAGGCGGACACTGTAACCCCAGTAAATGCCTCCTTCAGTCCTGGGCAGGTGAGGAGCCACCACGGCGCCTTTACACAATTTGCTCTCTGAGGAACAAGCGCAGACGGACACATTCGCTGAACTGATGTGCAGAATCTGGAGCGCAATGAGGACTTCTCTTAAAGAAGAGAGATGAAAGCATCTAAAAAAAAAGAAGGGTAAATTACCTTGTTTTTGTGTCTTGTTGAGCTTCACTGTGACTCGAAGTCCAGACTGCAGCTGTTTATCAATTTGAACATCCTTTGGGAGCAGATGGATGAAGTCAAGACTCTGATAGGCAAACATTTTATTGAGTTGTTTGGCAAAAAAGGCTTGATGTAGGAGAACTTACAAACAATAGTGAGCTGAGTGGGTTCGCTATTTGGACGGTTTGACAAAAACAACACATTTGAAGGAATCACCGTGGTTATGCTAAATTGTAATGGGAAACTTTCCCCATTTTAAGAAAAATTCATCTAGATAACATCTGATGGATGATTAAAGAGTTGAAGCACTCAGCTCTCGAACTCATAGTGAGGGAAACGGCCTCTCTCAAAGCATGCTCACCTTTCTCATTCCGCAGTTGACCAATGAGCCTTTTCCTGGTTTGAGCGGCCTGTCGAGGACGATTCCTTCCCGGTAGTCCGATTCATCGTCGATCCTCATGTGGTGAGGGCTGTCTAAAGGGTTGAGCAAACCTGCAAAAAACCAGACCAATCATATCCTTTAGATAGCGGTTTATACCTGGTATTAGTTAACTTCTGATTTTAACGTGGCTTTTAAAACCACAGTTTGGACGGACACAAGAGCGAAATACAACTCAGCACAACAGCAGAAAGCCCAACAAGATAAAATGTAAAATAGCAAAACACATATATCTTAATACAATATATATATAATAAAAAATGCAGCCACCTTGTAAATGAATGAGTGAAAAAATAAATGCGGATCATTACCTGCATACTGCAAGTCTTGATGTTTTGGGAAAAACCACTTGCGCAGATACCTGCAGGAGAAGAAACGCTGCGATCAGCCTCATGGGCAATGGGCTGACACCGGCGATCTGACGACAATACTTACTGAGGACATTCCAGGTACTGAAGTATTCTGGCGAGCTGAATGCACGCATGTCCTTTCTTCCCGACGCCTTTGAACTCTCCTTCAACACTCCTGTGGGACAGAGAAGAAATGTTCTCTAGCAGCGCGCCAGTGACTGAGGGTGTAAATCGTTATCTTCTAAAAATCGCCAACTTACTTGACATCTTCCCCGTATTCGTCAAACACGACGATCTCGTCGACGCAGAACACGACACAGGCCCGGGCGATCTGCCCGGCCAGGTACGTACGAAGCTCGGTGGACTGAGCGTTGTCCAGGACGGAACCCGGCAGGGCCACGCTCACCGTGTACGCCCGACCTGAGAGAGACGGGGAGACATCCTGCAGGTCACACTCACATCGCTGCACTCACAGGTGTCATGACAAGGCCTTAAAAAGATGGGCCACCTTTAGCGTGTTGGCTTTGATCGTGCTGCTCGGTCTCCGCGGACTCCTTCCGTTGCTGCTGCTTGTCCAACTGTTTGAGCAGCTTGGCCTCTTTCGTTTGCTTCTTGGTCTTCTTGACTGAAATCCAGGAAGAATCGAGGGCATTGGGGAGCCAGTTAGATGTGGGCAGAATGGAGGCATCTAGCTTCATGGTCTGTGACAGCTTATCAGAAGTTCAACTAAAGCATAACGTGCACACACAGTAAGGCATGACTTTTCATCAGCTGAGACGTTCATCAGTTGATTAAATAGAAAATGACTCAGAAACAATTTTTACAATCTTAAACCTTGAAGTCGTTTTTAGAGGTTTCAGCTTCCCTGAACACTTTATAACCGCGCAGCTTGTTAAACCGTGTAAAAGCGCCTGCTGTAAACGAGCAAATTGATTTAACTTGTTATTTCTAGCCGGAGCTAACAGCTAGCTAGCTGGCTAATTATCGTTGTTTACTCACGCTCGGTTTTCCTTTTCTTCCAGTTCACCCGCTCTGCCGCCTGTTGAAATAAACAAACACATTATAAATAAAGTACGATAAATACTTAATGTAAAACAAAGGTGCTAAACTACCTGAGAGGGCGCGACTTGAGGTCTTTTCGCTGAAACGTCGGTAGACATTTTTACACGGACCAACACGTGAAGGGTATTTACTTCCGGGTCGCAATTGGCGTTTCAGAATAAGAGTCGGCTGGTATCCAGGTTGGTACTGGCCAATTGGCCTTTAAATGGTATTTGAACTGGAATAAATGATAATGCTTTATATACAGAATGGTCGGATGGTTAGAATCAACGTTACAACTGAGCTTGATTGTTGACCAGGGTGTTAAACACTAGTTGGATTTACGTAGAGTGATTACTGCTGAAAGGAATTTAAACGTTCTTTATGTTGTTTGATAAAATTAACTTTTTAAGTAAAGGGACATGGCTTCAATGAAAAAAACATGCACAAATAAACACATGTTTTGATTTATTTAGTTACCATGTAGCTATAGAAAACATCGGTACATTTCAAACAGAAAATGATTTAATCTCAGTCAAATACTCCGAACTCAAGAACATATTGTATTGTAATCAAAGTAGACATAGAGTCAAACTCTTCTACAATAACTCTTACTAAAGTTTCGCAGTTCTGAATTCTATTGGGTCTATGTTTATGGTTTTTACCGTTTGTATGGACCACCAAATATTGCGATATACACGTGACACGTCATGAATCGATGGACAAGATCAACTCTAAAAACAGTGAGAATTCATTAAAAACATGATTACATTTTTGTACTTGATATTATTGCACAGAAAGATTCACAGTTATTCCGCAAAGTGGTTTACTACTTGGACAGCATCGTCTTTACGTACTAAACTGAGCCATCAAGACTCAGAGAAACACTAAATATGGCTCATTTCCACTGAGGTGGAAACCTAAGACGGGTTCAAAAGCCAGGGGACACCTGGATGGACGGCCTTGCGTGGGGGCGATTTTACTCCGTCTGCCTCCACTTTCTTAAGATGTCCTCTGCTGCATTCAGGGTGGAGTCCTCCTGTGGGAGACAAAGACAGTGAGCGCGAGCCGAAGAAGGCTGAGACCTGAGTTGATTATGTTGAATTCACCTTGATGAAACAGAACCGAATGTATTTGTCAAAGTCCTTGCTGTGCTCCGGGCTGTAGAACGCAGAGACGGGGATTGTTGCTAAACCCTGAAGGGGAAATAAAATGATGCAGTGAGAAGAAAGACACGTCAATCATACACCGAAGCCTAAAGTATCCAGTTAGTTATTCATCTTCACCTTCTCCTTAGTTAGCCACTTCACAAATCTGAAGTCAGCGGGTTCGTCCGCAGTGCTCTGGTCATCCAAGTCCACCTCTGTGAAAAACAAACAGGACTTATGCCAATGAAACAATGGACTGGGAATGCTTTTAAAAGTTGTTTGTCGGTGTCACTCACTGACAGACGAGATGTCCGTGATCATGAAGTAGCCTCCCTCTGGCATGACGGGCTTCAGACCCACGCTCTCCAGACACGAGGCCAGCTTCTCCCTCTTGTGGTGCAACATGGCGGGCAGCTGCTGGAAGTAGCTCTCTGGAGACCCGAACAGCTCGTATTCTCTCTCGAATCCACGAGCCACGGCCTCCTGCCGAAGGCGGGAGCAGAGGAACACACACACACACACACACACACACACACAATCGTGACAAATCTAAATCATTTGACAAGAGCATTTTGTGAACATTTCAATGTGGTAGAAAAGTTGCTGGTCAGGTTAGTTTTCTTTGTGAAGGAACACTTATAGATGTATAGGCCTTTGGTATTGATGTGAGCTTTAAGTTGCTTCACTGTTCATAATGTGCAGCAGAGATAAACATTTCAAGAAGAGCCAAAAAAACAGAGGCCAGTCTAATTGAAACACACGTTCTACTTCTACAAAAGGTTTCCTGCATTTACCTGCGCGGCTGTGGGACAGTGGTAAACACAGTTCTGATGGACCACTTTCAGGTATTGAATGATATTCCCAGAGCCGATGACCCAGCCAACCTGAGGGAGGAAAGAAAAGTCATCACAACAATTTGCGGGCAAGATGAAAACGCAACTCGGACACTACGTCGCTATGAACGCATATGCGCGCGTCACCTTCCAGCCGGTGGCGCTGAAGGTCTTTCCGGCGCTGCCGATGGTGATGGTTCGCTCCCACATCCCGGGAAGGCCGGCTGTCGATACATTAACGTCATGAACACAATGCGGCTTTCGCCCTTTGAGTGCGTTCTGCTGAACCCGGGCCGCGTCTCACCCATCTTCACGTGCTGGTTCCCGTCGTAAGTCAGCCACTCGTACACCTCGTCGCTGATGCACAGCACGTCGTGTTTGATGCACAGATCCGCGATCATTTGGAGCTCCTCGGCCTTGTAGACCTGTAAAGGACGCCAATGTGTGACAGGTGTTTTTTTGTACCGGGAGACCAGCACTCCGGTAAACGTCTCACTTTGCCCAGTGGGTTGTTGGGAGTGTTGATAACGATGGCTTTTGTGCGTGGAGTGAATTTAGAGGCCAGCTCCTCAGCAGAGAGAACCCAGTCTGCACTCGACAGGACGGCCCTTCCCTCAGCTTTCTGGAAGTCAGTAGGAGAAAATAATGAAATATACTTGAAGGGACACGTGCAGAAAAGGTGACATTTTTCAAAGATACCACCCACCGGCCTGAGCGGAATGTAAACTGGCGTTCCCCCGGCCATCTTCACCATCGGCTGATAGCAGTCAAAGAACGGTTCAACGATTATGACCTGAAAGACAAAGTCTTACTTTATCTATATGTGCATTCTGGGGAATGATTGGAATTACTAGTCTTAACTGTTGGCAGGGATGACAAGAAATAAGAGTTAAAACAGGTTCATACTTGCACAAGTCTTACTATTTATTAACCAGTTCTAAGCACCACAAGGGGAGTTTTATTACAGAATAAAAACACAAACAGTATTTCCAACCCACCTACATGTTTAAAGTGTTTGCTGTTCTCATGTACAACATTCAGACTCAAATTGGGTTGATTTTCATACCTCGTCCCCTTCATCAATCAGAGCTTGAAACGTGCAGAAGAGAGCCTGATAAGCCCCCACTGTGACCAGCACGTCCTCCAGAGGATCGGTCTCATGTCCCACTATCCTGCCGAAGAACTTAGCCAGAATGTTCACGAGAGGAGGATGACCCTGAGGGAAAATAGGACTCCGTGAACAGAAGGGGAATCTTTTCTGACGTTAACAGGAAGATAAAGGTTTGTGCATTTCCACTTACAAAAGCTCGGGTATACTGGTGCATTTGGTGTCCGCCGCTCACTGCTTTGCAAAAAGCGTCCTGGACAAATTTCGGGGGGGAGAAGTCAGGAAATCCCTGTCCAAGATTCACTGCTTTGTAGTCTGCCGCCAGTTGCGTGAATTCAACCCTGTTGGTTGACAACAGATCAGACGCCGCAGGGCTGTTCCCTGAATGACCAGTTCAAATAAATAAATAAATAAATAAAAACAACAACATTACGGCCTTTTCAGCTACGGGCAGCCCAGCAACAAATTAATCAAATAAGCATATTGAGCAATTATATACACAAATGTAAGTGAGACATAAACTACATAAACTCTACAAATATAAATGATTTAGAATTAATTATTTGTGTAGAAATTAAGGTTTGAATCAGAATCGCCCGGGTGAGTGGAGAAAAGGAGAAATAGTACCAGTTTTAATGTATGACCGTTATGAGCTACACGGTTTATACGAGCTCAGCAGATATTTGCAGCATCAAAAGTAAAAGCAAAACACACTTCTTGTGTCAAATATTACTCACCAAACGTTTTTACAGACACTGACGGTTCTGCGCGCCTGAAGCTGTCGCGACATGATTGTCTGAAATAAAAGCACGTTGGGGAGAACGCTGCGGGTCGCTCTTTTTGTGTCAATTCACTGCAGCTTTTTTAACTCACAGTTTATTCGTTTATATTGCAAACTTAGAGGAATAACACAATTAGCGTTCAGACTCCGGACAATTCGCTCCGTGCATTGAATATTTGATACACTAGAAATGTTCCCACGCGCGTCGTTTCTCTTCGTGGCTATTTATTTCTAAGTAAAGTACCTTACAAGCGGGACAACGTTCACTTTCTTGACGCTTCCCCGTCAAGCAGCTCCATACGTTGTTATTTCTACTTCCGGTATGGGCGGGGCGAGACATGAGCTCCTGGTTACCCGGATGCACCTCCAGTTCTACGATAGAATTAAGAGACCTTGACACGGAGCGAAAGCAGCGCCGAGATGTAGTTTTCTTTTTACTAAATGTTCAACAGATTGTAATATATATTATTCTGTTGAAAAATATTAACAAAAAGAGTGATTGCTGTTCAATTTCATATTAAACCGAACAGAATTTATTTTTTTTGATATTGAGAATATTCGAGTAGTCTTCTCATCCAACTGAAATCAAATAAGCATATTTACCATACCACATTTTATTGACCACTACACGCATATTACTCCTCTGAAGGAATGAAGGTGCAATACATGCAGCCGCGCTTTAGTGTCCAGAAAACAAAAGGTTCTGCCGTAAAAAGAGACTATTTACTCCAAACATTAAAACGTTGTCGGCGGTTGAGCGGTTTGGTAAAACGCAGTCCTCTTTCACGCCAAAGCTTTTTTCAAGTCCTCGGGCAGCACCCTGCCTTTCTTCCTCGCCCGGTTCTTCTTCTTCTCCGTCTTGGCGTGCTTCTGCTTCAGGATGTTCTTGCGCCTCTTGTCCTGGCGATGCTGCATCTTGTCCACGACGCTCTCGCTGCGCGTGTTCCACTGCGTCTTCCTCTGCTCGCGGCACTTCTCCTTCTTCCTCAGCGAGGAGCGCAGCATGACCTCGTCGTCCTTGATCTTGAGGCCCTCGGCCTTGTAGAGCACGTTGGTCCACTTCATCTTCTCCTCCAGCTCGTGGGCCTTCCCCTCGTCCTTCTCCCGCAGCTGCTCCAGCTTGGCTTTGCGGGCCTCGACGCGGCCGAGCAGCTGCTTGTAGTTCTTCCCCGTCAGCGGCGTCAACTGGCCCTTGACGCGCTGCTTCTTCATCTTCTTCTTCTGCATTTTGTCTATGTAGACCTCTTCCACGGTGTCCACCTTGTTGAAGACGATGGCGGTTTCGTTCCTTTTGCTCGCGGCCGGGGCGGGCTTGGCTTCCTGCTTTACCTCCGCCTGCTGCTCTCGGGCACTTTCTTCAGCCAATTTCTTCAGCTGAATTTCTTTCTTCTTCTTCTTCCTGCGCTCGCGCTCCAGCTTCCGCTTTCCCCGCTTTGCCTGGACCTCCTCTGATAAGGCGTCCTTTGGAGCCCCCTAAAAAAAAAAAGAAAGAAAAAGAAGACAATTAACTTTGAGTTATAACATATTTTTACATTCACTGTTGCAGTTCTTCAAAATTAAAATACATCTGATGAAAATTAAACATGCTTGCATGTTCATTCCTGTAATGGTATTATCGTACCCAAACGTGAGGACTTGTGCTTTGTCTGAGTTGTATTGGTGAATCCCTGATAATAATGGTCCAAAATGATGCGGAAACATTGCAAAAAACATTTAAATAAATGTTCCTGGCCATTCAACTTAAAGCAAAACATACATGTGTAAGGAAATACCGACTGCTTTGCTGGTTTAAAAGAATAAATAATGGTAAATACAATGCCACCAATAGGAATCAGAATTAAACTCTGCACCATCTTTAAAACGCTGCTTACCTGTCCTCTGGACTCTTCGATCTTCTCGTGAAGTCTCCTGCGTAGTATATCTAGTGTGGAGAAGGTGGACTCTGCAAAAAGAAAATAACTATCAACCATTATTCTGATAACCAGCGGGGACGCACCGAGCAGCGCACACACTTCCTCTACCTTTGGGTGCCGGAGCTGTGGATCCATTTGTGCTCGGCGCTCTGGACCCATTCACTTTTTCTGTGGCCGGACGGTTCTGTGCCGCGGGGGAGGGGGGCGGCCGGGGTCGGGACTTCACATCAGAGCCCTTTTCTTTGGAGTGTTTCTTCTTGCACTTTTTCTTCTTCGAAGGGGGACCGATATCAGATTTACCCTTGAAGTGAGCTGCACACAGATAAAGACATGGATTCATTAATCAGACATACTACTAACATTTGAATGCCCATTTTTGACTTCATTGACATTTTCACATATATTTAAAAAACAATATTGTTGTTTAATCAATTAAAAAATGTCAAAAGGGTGATATTATTTTCTTCCCCTTTTCTGATTATAAAGAGTACTTTACCCCCCCTTTCATTTAATTAAGGGATTTTTAGCCTTTGCCTTTCCTCCTTAATTTAATATGAGATATTCCCTGCATCACACGTACATGTCTATACAAATAACGACCTGTGGATTTAAACAGTAAAGTCATATAAAGAGCCTGTGTATTATTACATATTTATACCACATGCACACCGGGGAGTACATGAGCTAAATCGGTGAGCTAACGTTACCAAACGGTCTCTTCTTCGGCTCCCGGTCCGGTTGAGATAAAACTTTACTCGCGAACTTCTGAAAGTAGGAATCTCTGGAGGCGAGATCCATGTCGACCAAAGAGCAGCGGAACCACGCGGACAACGCACGAGTTTACCGACCGAAACGCATCAAAACATTTCCACCAACCCACGTGGGTCACATCCCGGGGCGCAGCGGCAGCGCACCGGAAGGAGTAACACCTAAAGAGGTCCCCCCCCCCTCCTCCCGCAACGTTATGTATGTGTTATGCAGCCGGGCTTCGTCCACTTCCTTGGTGCTTTGACTGAGAATGGCTTCTCTAAAATCGGTGGTGGTTTATTCCACCAGGCTGTTAAAGACCCTGCAACAAAAGGTACGTGACGTGTTTCATATCTGCCGTGTTTTTGTTTAGTTTCCTACAACAGTAACTCCGCTGAATGTCACTTTTCAGAAGTGGCAGAAAAGCAGATCTGAGCTCGTTGTTTTTATTTTCTTCTGTCCGTCCTTGCAGTCGCATGTCGTCCACATCAAGAGGACTCTCGTCCTGCCCGGACTGCCGCTCTTCAGACGTCCGCAAGGTAAACAAACACGAAGATGAAGACACTCATTTGTACTTTTAGATGTTTTTTTTCACCACTCAAGATGCATCATAAACGATTGAACCCAATAGTAATTGACGATACCAAAACATTACTTGGAAATGTTCATGTTTATGTTCTTTTTTTTTTTTTTTGACAAATATGTCATCTGATAAGATTCAAGTCAAGGTCAAATTGACTTTAGGTTTGAAAAATGACAGAAAAGTCCTAACGTTTTATGACTGGCTGAATAACATTTCTGAATAATCTCCCATCGTCCATCCCGCTGTCTTCACTTCCTGTCTCGCGCGTCGTGTCCTTCCAGGTAAGTTCCTTCCCTTTGGGCGACTGTCGAGCTCCACAGCGGCCAGCGGGGCCAAAGGAGAAGAGTCTCTCTTTAAATGGTTGCTGCTGCTCATCCCTGTCACCACCTTTGGCCTCGGTACTTGGCAGGTGAGACCACGTTTCATTTGTGATTTCATTATTTATTTATTTATTTAAAAATAAGTAACATGATGCTTTGTTCCCGTTGGCTGGATTCGTGACGCCTTTTTGTCTCTGCGAAGGTGAAGCGGCGTCAGTGGAAAATGCAGCTGATCAACGATCTGAGGAGGCTCGTCACTGCGGAACCCATTCCGCTTCCTCTCGAGTGAGCCGCGTTTAATATTCTTCCCACGCAAAGACAAGTTGTTCGCAGGAGACCACCAGAAGCAGCTAGTCTACGGTTCTAGAAGTGCATAAATCAACAAATACCCTTTTTAAATGGTGGATAATCAAGGATAACAAAAACATCGGTGTTGTGATTAATGTTGCCGTTTCCCTCCCTGGATCTCAGTCCCAACGAGCTGAAGGACCTGGAGTACCGCAGGGTGAAGGTGCGCGGGGAGTTCGACCACACGCGGGAGCTGTACGTCCTGCCGCGCTCGCCGGTCGACCCGGAGAAGGAGGCCAGAGAGGCGGGCACGCTGTCCTCGAGCGGAGAGACCGGCGCCAACGTCATCACTCCGTTCCGCTGCACCGACCTCGGGTAGGTTTGAATTAAATCGGATGAGATGTGTGGTCAGAAATCTGGAAAACGGGACATTTCGCTCACAGTCCCGTCTGTTGCACACGCTGACGAGTCGCCAACCTTCGCCTGCAGCATCACGATACTGGTGAACCGAGGATACGTCCCGAAGCAGAAGGTCAGACCGGAGACCCGGATGAAGGGGCAGGTCAGTATTTCAGACATCAGCACATCTCTGGCCACATTACCCACAATGCAGCGTGGGGGACGGCAGCTGGCGTGTGCTGATAGTAGTCTTCAGCTTCAACCTGAAATCACTCTTTTGTGGCAGTTTTCATCAGATTTTGTTGAGCCTTTTAAAGTACAGGTAGCAGATTTTAATATACGTCCTCTTTCCCGTTTCTCGTTGATGCATCTAGCTTTTGGTGGCCACTGATCCACGGTCCTCAGTTTAAGGGATTTTTCATTTTGTCTGTTATGAACAACCACACAAGAATATTAGATTCCACATTAAAGGAAACAAACTGGCCCCAAAGCTTCTCCGCCGCACTTACATTTTTATTTCCCTGCAGCCCCATTTCACTTATAGAAACAAAATGTAACGCTTCCGTTCAGGTGGAAGGCGAGGTGGAGGTGGTGGGGGTCGTTCGGCTGACTGAGAACCGGAAACCCTTCGTGCCGAACAACGACGTGGAGAGGAACCGCTGGCACTACCGGGACCTGGAGGCCATGGGCGCCGCCGCCGGAGCAGAGCCCATCTTCATTGATGCAGATTTTGGTGAGTCCTCCAGTCTTGCACATTATTCTAAAATGTGTTAACAAAGATGTTGATTAGCCTCCATGTGTCCTGCAGGGAGCACGACTCCAGGGGGGCCAATAGGTGGACAAACCAGAGTGACGCTGAGGAACGAACACATGCAGTACATGGTCACATGGTACGAGAGCACGTGTTTGGAAATAAGTCACGTTTTGTTAAGTTTACTGACTCAATTTGTCTTCCTTTCTCCAAAGGTACGGCTTGTGTGCAGCAACCTCCTACATGTGGTACGCAAAGTTCATCAAGAAGATGGTTTAATTATTAAACGTGACTGTTACACATTGAAAGCTACGGGTTATTTAATGTATTTTAGTCAACCATTTAATGATTCAGCATAGAAGTGCCTAAAACCTTATTTAGGTTCTTATGGAAATAAATGTTGCATAAACTTGAGTGACTGGATGCCTTCAAAAGCTTACCACTGTTCAATACAAGTACATTTTTATAGACCAGCACATTCTTTAAAAGTATTTTCTATGTGACCCTACCAGTGTTTCGGAGCCTTTGCTGTGGTCCCCATCACCCACAACCAAGGAAAGCGTTTAGTTTTAGGACATTTATAATCTTAAATTCAGGAATAACTAAAATCTGTATTAAACAATGAAGACACGCCTACTGAAGATGAATCTAATACATTGGCTTGCAAAAAGCATTTTTATTGAAAGGGAAAAAAAAAACCCCAACACAAGACTATTTTAGGACATACATTTTTTATTCCAAACATTTTAACCAAGCTTGGTTGCCAGTTCCTTGGCCTTTGCCTTCTCCAGCTTACTGATGCGGGCTGTGGATTTCGGGCCCATGATACCACCTCCCCAGTGACGACGGATCTGAAACGAATTTGAAAAAGGTTAAAATTGTGCATTTTTTTTATAACATTTAGGTTTGAGGACATTTGTGCTGAACGTCAATAGGACTGCAGAGAAGTGAGAAAGGAAAATAACAGTCTATCCAGAAGAAAAAAAAACAACAACTCATATTTTGGCCAATGCTCAGGGTTAAAAAGCTCAAAAGCATCAGGGTTTCAGTTAAAGAAATTAGTGTCATCATTGCATTAAGGCCAAGTATCCTGACAGGTTACACTTCTAACATTGGGCGGTGAGCCCAGCCAGACTAAGTGCTGTCAGTCATATTAAATGACAGAAAAGGAAATGCTAAACTCTATTGAGTTAAACACCCAGATGCACAGTTGTAGTAGGCTCACCTCTTCGTATCTGTCATTGTAGTTCGTCTTGATGGCTTCCACAAGCTTTGCAAGTGCACCTTTATCCTCACTAGAAAAGAACAAAGCCATTTTTAGATAGAAGATACCAATTCTGCAGGGGTCAGTCGGCTTTTGTACGACTCAAGAATTTCCAAACTTTCAAGCAGCACATCTCATTTCATGGGCCTACTTACGGGTTTGTTTGTGTGATGGCCACTGAAGTGCAGGTCTTTCTGTGCACCAGTCTTCCCAGTCTAGCCTTTCCCTTGATGATGCAGTACGGGACGCCCATCTTGCGGCACAAAGCCGGCAGGAAGACAACAAGCTACAGAAAAAAGGGAACCAAAGGAGAAAGTTTAATTAACATTCGCTTCAAGTAATGCAAGAACATGATCAAAAACTGATCCACCATAAATGAGCAGGTAGAAAAATGTGGTGGTCTCTGCTCAGGATTTAAAAAGGTTGATCCACACAGATGATTCAGGTGAAGAAATTCAAACATCATTGCTAGAGACCACATCCATTCTTTAACGTTCAGTGAATGACAATCGTACCTCAATTGGATCCACATCATGGGCAATGATGACCAGCTGGGCTTTCTTGCTCTCCACCAGAGAAGTGACCGTGTTCACACCTGCAGAGAAAGGAACATTACAGTCTACCCAGATATAACCCTCGGGAAAATATGTATGTTGCATCTAAACATTTAGATTTTGGCCAATGCTCAGGGTTAAAAAGCTCAAAAGCATCAGGTTGTCAGTTGAAGAAATTCATGTCATCATTGCATTAAGGCCAACAGATAAGACTGGTCACGCTATTCCCAAGAAAAAAAGATATCAGCCACCAACACTACTCTCCGTTGCTTTGTGTACCTCACCTGCACGGAGGACAGGAGGCCTCTTGGTAGGGGTGTCTCCCTTTCCAGCTGCCTTCTGCTCAGCGCGGGCCATCAGCCTCTGCTTCTTCTCCTGCTTTGTCTCTGGCCTGTACTTGTGGGCCAGCTTGAACAGCTGTGTGGCTGAAGAGAACATAAATACAAATTAGTCACCCAACAGTTTACACGACTGTGTGCAACGTGGATAATGTACATTTCTGAGAGGCATCAGTGATCTTGGTGGTTGTCAGCACAGCTGCTCAGTTAGCAAATATTCTTTCACATCATTTGCGACGCTATTAAGCACTCAACAGCCTACAACACCATTGCTCTCCTCACTCACCGGTCTGGCGGTCCAGAGCCTGGGTGAACTGGTTGATCGCAGGGGGGACCTTCAGACGCTTGTAGAGGATGGAGCGCTGCCTCTGCAGGCGGATGTAACGAGGCCATTTCACAAAGCGTGTCAAATCACGCTTTGGCTGGATATCCTGGCCTGTAGGGGCGGGGGAGAAGTTTAATTCATCAGTATTTGAATTCACTCGAGGGTCTTCATTGTCCCATCATACGTGCATCAGCGATCTTGGTGATAATGGTTTGTCGGCAAGGAAGTTAAGATAGCAAATATTGTGGTCATCATCTGCACGGTTAAAAGTACTCAAAATTCTAACAAAAAGGGACACTCACCGATGCCAAAGTTCTTTGGCCTCTTCTCGAACAAGGGGTTGACTACTTTTTTGGCGTCATGTTTCTTGGCCACCGAAGGGGCAGGTGCCACCTTCTTCCCCTTAGCCTTCTTTCCCTTAGGCTGTAAAATACAGGAAACCCAGTTGAATGAACACCATGAATCAAAGAAAGCAATTTCAGAAATCCAACATGAATATCTCACGGCTCAAATTCAGCAGCATGCATCAGCTTAAGCATCCATTGCTTTGCATGAAAGTTGCCCCTGCTCTACCATTTCTATCTTAGCCCAACTGGGAATATGGAACACAAAAACTATTTAAAAAGCCCAATATTCAAATCCTTTAACAAAGCAAACCTCAGACGCATTGCATGGCGCTTAGCATGACCATTCTGCATGTTGCAGTCTAAGCGGCTAGTATGCTACATAAATCCAACACCGAAGCCACTAGCTTGAATGCAAACATTAAAACAGACCGGTCATATATTTGACGTATCAATAACCTCTTTTAACAACTACCGAGCTAAGCTGACAACATCTGTACGTGGCGTAGCGATAAAATCTGAGCTGTGGATGCCGACAGCACTTCATGTCAGCAGGAAGAGGCAACGGGCCCATGCAGCTAATCACCCGGACACACACACACTTGTGTCCCGTTACATGGAAAATCACGCTCAACTTCACTAACCTTAATTAACTTAACTCAAAACGACCGGCCGAACACACGTATACTTGAAAATGCTGACTACGGGACAGTTTCCCCCAAAATAAGCGTGTGTTCCGTGATTAGCTTGAGCTTCTGAGGCGGAGACACGGTGCAAATGCTAACGGCTACAGAACGGTGAACTTCTAAGTTCTACCCCGAAAAATAAAAACATCCACGCGAAATATCGACACGACTTACACTTACAAGGTTCACTCACGCCATTAGTCTATTTTACAGAGTAAGAAAGCGCATACATTAAGGGATGCAGGCAGATACAAAAGATTGAATCGGTCCGGAGAACGCTCAGCTATGTACCCACCATGTCGGTTCAGGCTGAAAGGAGGACCGAGGGATTCTGGGTAACTTAAATACCGCGAGGGTTGCGCCGTGACGACGTGGCTTCTAAAGCGCAGACCTGGAGTCAGATGTTGAAGCCGCAGCGTCGCGGTTTTAAGATTCTGAATCTGACTTAGAGTCAGTGTTGAAGTATGATGTGTCTGAACGTGTATAAGTACTGTATCATTGTGCAGTACTTGTAGTTTTGTAGAGAATTTGAATCTCATGTTGTTTAAACTTTTTCGCTTCAGAGGGAAAGTATGTACAATAATGTAAGCTCAAATTATTTGACTAAATTAAATTCCTCATAAAATACTATCAACTTATAAAGTATAGATGTTTTTGACTAGCAGTATGTTAAAGCAATATGTTAAATAGTTAAAACTAGCCCCACGTTTATCAGCTGCAACATCAACGTGAACCAATGAAATTATTCATAACTCAACACACTGAAATGGGGCATTGTGTATAATAGCTACTTTTCATTCGTTATATTATAGTTGTGTATTTTAATGCAAATATTCCCTAAGTATTATTTCATGGAACCTTTTATGTAAATACATATATTTTTAATAATGACAATTGCGTCTACAAATACAAATGAAATATATTATCTTTAATATTCTAATATTTGATATTTCACTTGGCATTTCCATTGCTTATCACACATCTCAACTTTCTCTCAGCCTTCATCGTAGAACTTTACCATTCAACAGAAGATCATATTTGATGTTGTTTGTTGTCGCTGCTCACTTCCGGGATCCGCCATTGCTGTAATAAAAAAACCCGCACAATATTACGTCACTTCCGTAAACATGGATCTTTAAGTTTCAGCTATTTGAATGATTTCTACTCGTTATATTACTCGCAGGAACACGGCAAAGAGACATGAGATTTAAAAGAAATATGTTTACATTTTATTTTTAATCCCGGAGACCTGACGCCTGGATTTGTCCGCCTGACGTCTCCACGTTTCCCCCTCCTCCTTCCTCCTTCTTCGTCCAGCCCTCCGACGTGCCGTGCCGGGCCGTGCTGTGAATGGGAGGGTGGGGTAGGAGGGGAGTTTTTTTTTAGGTGATGGTGGGCTTGGGTCTCGCGTCTCCCGGCTCCCCTGGACACCCCGTTAGCATCCTGTCGCCCCTACCGAGAAGAAGGAACAAACAGCGGTTGCCGTCGCGGACGCCGCTTGTGTCGCTGAATTATCGGCTTTCATAACTGCCGTCATCGCTGCAGGAGGCAGGAGGGGGGTTATTATTTTTCCCTTGAGCTTTTCGTGGGTAAACAGAAGGCCCGTGAGGTGTTGCACCCCCCATGGCTTCTGTGTGGGGACGAGGCGCCTCTGGGTTCTTTTTCTGGGGGGATGATCGCGGTTCCGTGTTGAGATGTTACAGGTAGCTTTAGCCACAGCGGCCTGTCATCCGTCCCACCGTACAGTTAAACTGTCATATTGCCACATTAGCAGACGTCCCTCCGCGTCCCCGATGAGAGCGGGCAGCCATGGCCGAACAAGACATTTGTCCCCACCAGGATTCCATAGGAGAGCTGACCAAGGAGGACCTCCTCCACAAATCCAAGGTGGGTTTTCATTCATTTACTAGAAATGTCAAAGATGCGTGCCGTGGCCTACGTAAATGCACTCAAAGTCATAAGCGTCCATGCGCGTATCAGCTCTCTTTCCGACTCAACCTTGTGTGTGTGCATATTGTTCTGAGCCTTTCCATTCAATTCACGCTGCAGGGAACCTGCCAGTCCTGCGGAGCTGGGGGCCCAAACCTGTGGGCCTGTCTGCAGGTAGGGTCTTTAAAATGTTGTCTCCACCTGGGCAAATGCTGCTTTAGTTTGTGCATAAATGACGCCTACTGCATTTCAGTTAAGAATAATTATAATAAATAATGTGGGGCACAAGTATTATAGAAATGCAGTAGCAGACATTCAAAATGATAGAAAGGCGGATGCTTTCATGTCGTGTAAGAGAGGATTCACAAGCTAACCGACGCGCTGTCTCCGTTCTGCAGAGTGACTGCCCATATGTCGGCTGTGGGGAGTCCTCCTCCGACCACAGCACGCTGCATGCACAGGTAAAACCCCTCACCTGTTCCTCCACCGCCTCCTCGGTGGCGACGAGAAGAAAACGCCTCAAACTTGACGCGAGTGTTCCCACCCCCCCCTTTTTTTTTTTTAGGCGGAGAAGCACAACCTGACGGTGAACCTGACGACGTTCCGGATTTGGTGTTACGTGTGTGAGCGGGAGGTGTTTTTGGAGCAGGGGCCCGCTCCGCCGCCCGCTGCCCCCCACCGCCGCTGTAAAGCCTCAGAGCAGGTACCACAAAGTGCAAGCGGTGCCGGAAGTGAACGCGACCTGTTACGGACTCCCCTCGTTATTTATAGCATCCGATAATCTCTCTTTCCCAGGAAGCAGCTCCTCAGCCAGTAGGTCACCACCTGAAAGCGGTGCCGATTGCCGTGGCGGAAGAAGAAGGCTCGGAGTCAGAGGATGATGAGCTTAAACCGAGAGGTACGGCACGTTTACCGTCAACATTTCCTCCCCTAAACAGCAGAAAACATTGATTTAAAAAAAAAAAAAAGATTAAATCAGACAAAAACGCTGTTAGATGATGGGTGACATATTTAATATATATAACGGCCTCGAGGCAGAACACGATTTAATTGGCCGCTTTCGTTTTTAATCCAGACACCGGTGAGGATTAACTCTTGGTGGTGACCTGTCTGTTCTGTCCTAAAAATATAATCCTCTGCATTCTCTGGAGGCTCAGAATAACAGCGTGGCTTCGCTTTCTCTTATTCGAAGGTTTGACAGGAATGAAAAATATTGGAAACTCGTGCTACATGAATGCGGCCCTTCAAGCCCTGTCCAACTGGTGAGAGCCCTCCCTCCTCTCCACATCTGGATGCGTTCCCTCCTCTGCGTCTTGTCAATCCACTTTCCTTTGAGTCGAGCAGTCGCGTTGATGCCATTCGTTCCTCCCTTTGCTCCCCCCAGTCCTCCTCTGACTCAGTTCTTCCTGGACTGCAGCGGATTGGTCCGCACCGATAAGAAGCCCGCCCTCTGTAAGAGCTACCAGAAACTCATCTCAGAACTCTGGCATAAAAAACGGTAATAATCACGCACAAAGTGACGCGGCGTGACTTGAGACAAGTGGCGGAATGCAGCAATACGAGGTTTTTATGTACTAATGGCTCATTTGCAGTCTATTAAACTAACTCTCATGGCGGCTACCCTCCCAGGCCCAGCTATGTCGTGCCTACCAGTCTGTCTCATGGCATCAAACTAGTAAACCCCATGTTTCGTGGTTACGCTCAGCAGGTAGGGGCAAGCAGCCAGCAGGTAACTACACCTGGCATCACTCAACAGCTTCACACGGTGTTGTTCTTTGTTTGCTGTATTCACACATTCCCTGAAAATGAATGATAATGTCTTTGCTATTAACGATTAGATTTGTTATTGATTACCAAATCACCCGACTTGTACTTTAGTTTTTTGGGGGGGATTTTTTTCTCACATCCTCAAGACCGGACAGAGTCATGGATGCTTGAATAACTTAATGTCGAAAACACTGAAGTTAACTGTAGGAGAGTGTGGTGTAATCCATTTCTTTATAATAATGGAATAAGATAATTCCATATTGCATAAGCGGTTAGCTTTTATACTTGAACATTTGTACAAATGGAACATACAAGATGTAAGATGTTACATATTAACCTTTAGATGTGGTAGAAAGTGGGTGCTGCTGACTTTACGATCCAATAGACATCTAGTACTAAAATAGAAAACCGCAACATACCGTCAAACTGCATGCAGAAACGTTAAAAAAAGCTTATGTGGCCTTTGTCTGAGTCCTTGTAAAATGCTGAATCATTTATCTACTCTGGTTTAAAATGTTTTTCTGTTTGATTCAAGCTTAATGCATGTGATTGTGTGAAGGGTCTGATTGTGTTGGATGGGGATTGTCACTGAAAAGTATCTGAAAACCTGTGAAATAATGCAGTAAGTGTATTATACGGTTCTCCTTCTACTTCTCCCCCCCAAAATCGAAACAACACACACACACCATTACTCACACGCTTCTCTTTTGCATCGTCCTGTGTGTGCGTGTGTGTGTGTGTGCGTGTGTGTGTGTGTAGCCGCCCTTGTGCATCCTCGCGTTCAGTGCGTGCAATGTGCCTCCCTCGCCACAGGATACCCAGGAGTTCCTGCGCTGCCTGATGGACCAGTTGCACGAGGAGCTGAAGGAGCCTCTGACAGAATGCAGCATGAGCAGGGAGGGGAGTGACGGCGAGGAGACGAGGGACGGAGACCGCTCGCCCTCCGAGGACGACTTCCTGTCCTGCGACTCCGGCTCCAGCAGTGACCGCGGGGAGGGCGGGACGGCCGGGGACGGCGAGCCGCTCCTGCAGGACACGTGCGACGGGGCCCGGGCGCCGGCAGGAGGGACGGCGGGCGTCGGCGTCGCCGGCTTGATCTCCGAGAAGGAGAGGCTGAAGGAAAGGAGGGTGTCTGGCTCGCCCCTCCACGGCGGCTCGCAGGAGATGGACGAGGACGCCGACGTGGACACGGCAGCACAGGAGTCGCTTCCTGAGAGAGCGGAGGAAGAGGAGTTAACGCCGACCGCCAGCGCAGAGGTCCAGAGCCAAGAGAACAACCAGTTATCCGATAGCGGGGAGGGGCAAGACCACGACAGCAACACCTCAGGTAGGCCGGCCGGATTAAGGAAGTGGATTCTTCGGTTCAAACTGCGTGACCCGAACATGCTGTTCTCCTCCCAGAACCGGACAATGAAGTGTCAATGAACCAGGTCCCGTCCACTCCCTGCAGCCCTGTGCGAACCCTCCAGGAGCTGCACCCCAAACTGTCCTCCAGCCCCCCTCGCTCCAGCCCGCTGCGCTCTGCAGGACCAGCGTACTCCTTCAAGAAAGGTGCGACAGGCTTGAATGTGCGCATTTGCACCAGAAGGTCACGTGAGAGAAGTTAAGGTCACATTTGGAGCCACGAGAGACTTTCAGCCGCATGATTTAAGCCTTTTGGGTTTGATGTGAATTTGTTGAATCCGGCGCGGGTTGCAGGCTCCCCACCGTCAAGTATTTCCCCCTGACACTTTTCTGTCCCCCATGAATCTTTCAGCTCAACTGCAGCTCAGTGCCAGGAAGAAGAAACAGTCTCACTATCGCAGCGTGATCTCGGACATCTTCGATGGCTCCATCCTCAGCCTGGTCCAGTGTCTAACGTGCGACCGGGTGAGCTGTGCTTCCTTCAAACACCAGGGGGAGCTACATGCTACATGTTCAGTCACAAAGGGAGACATTTCTGTGTAATTTAGTTTCAAACTTTTATTAGCGGAGATTTTTTGGGCTGTTATTTTTTCGAAATTCACAAATGAATTTTTTCGAAAGATGTTAAATGATTTATATGAATCCAAAACCACTCGTGGTTGATGACACCCACACATTACACTGTCTAAACCTGTTGTTGAAAGCTCTGCTCTCACTGACGGCGGCTCGCTGTGTGAATGTGCGACAGGTCTCTACAACGGTGGAAACCTTCCAGGACTTGTCGCTCCCTATTCCTGGTAAAGAGGACTTGGCCAAGCTCCACTCGTCCATACATCAGAACCTTCCAGTCAAGACAGGCTTGAGTCCCGACACCTACGGCTCGCAGGGCTGGATCCCCTTCATCATGGACTCCATTCGCCGGTCAGTGCAGCGCGTTCAACCTTCGCGGGGGAAAGGGAGACGTCGGCGTGTTTGAATGCATGACAGTTATTGAGGGAGTTCCTTACGGAGAAATCAGGCGAGTGGAGTCTTGAGTTGTTGGTTTTTTCCATACTCACTGGATCGCTCACAGAAAACAAAATTCCACGTCTCTGAAAATCAAAATGAAACGCTGCGCGGCTTCCAGGGAAAGGGTTGGCTACATGGCGCAAATAACAAGCTTCCACCTCCTTCACCATTGAGGATGCAGGTGAGGGCCTGCAGGCACCACGGAGGCTTTGTAAGATCTGTGGAGGCGACGCTCGTGTCCTCGTTTGGTTTGCGGCCCTTCTTCAACTCCTAGCGTGTCGCTGGCCCGGAGAAGTAGAGCGATACCACAGCACTTTACACTTTAAAGACAATCAGCCCCTTCTATTGTGTCGGGTGTTTGTTTCCAGTTACCAGACCTGCAACAGGAACCGGGGGAAGGCCTCTGGATAGACCTCTGCTCTTGCACAATTATGTTGCAAGCCTGCAAGCTGATACAAATGTGTGTGTGTGTGTGTGTGGTTAATGCCGCGGGGGAGTCCCTGGAGGAGATCTGGCAGTCAGACCAGGACTGATAAGTGGGAGGAAATGATGTAGACCGAGGAAGGCTCTGAAACGCCTGATCTAGTGCTGCAGGACATGATTGGAGTGCAGAGCCAACAGGAGTGATGTTATATGCAGCGCAGTAGGACGTGCGGCCCCTCCCCCCGAGGCTCTTGATTAGGGCCTGGACTGTGTCACCTGTATTCATCACCTTACATATCGTGGGCAGAGATGCAGAGACGTGCCTTGGCATGCCACTGGCCGTCTTATTCACCATCATGAGAGTGCTGGTGACGTCGTTCGGGGGAATTCAGCGCTTTCTGAGGCATCGGGATGAAATATCCCGGTGGTGAGCCGTGACGTCAAGTGCATGTTCCCACTTAACAATTACTTCCCACTCCCATCACGCTCGTCTTGCTGCTTCCGTCCGAGACGACACAGTGCCCTTCCGGGTCACTGCCCGCGGACGACGCTTTTCGGGGGGTTCGCTTCATTGTTAGAAGTTTGCGACCCCCATGAAGGCCCTCTCCGTCAGCGGGATCTGTGCAGAGGGGGACGGACAGATAGAAGCTCCGGGGCTGTAACGGTTGCGTCTCTTTGCATTGTGCCTCCGGAACAGGTTCGTCGTCTCGTGTATCCCCAGTTGGTTCTGGGGGCCCATGGTGACGCTGGAGGACTGCCTCGCCGCTTTCTTCGCTGCGGACGAACTCAAAGGTGAACCACGCCACCTGCTGCTCCACTGACATTCGGAATTGTCCACTCAAGATGAGAAAATACATTTACAAGTGTACGATTCTTTCTACTCACAGGGGACAACATGTACAGCTGTGAGAGGTGTAAAAAGTGAGTATGTGTAGTGAGTCCGGATGGAGACACAAAGTAGACCTGGGCCAACTAAAACATAGCATTTTCTTTTCTACAGGTTGAGAAATGGTGTCAAATATTGCAAAGTACTTAGACTTCCGGAGGTACACGTTTTTTTATCGTCTCCCTCTTGCTGCAGATAACACGTTAAATATCGCTTCATCTACAATCTTCTCAGCTTCATGAGTTTTTTTTTTTTATGGTTTGTGTAGATTCTTTGCATTCACTTGAAGCGCTTCCGGCACGAGATCATGTATTCGTTCAAGATTAGCAGTCACGTGTCCTTCCCGCTGGAGGGCCTCGACATGCAGCCCTTCCTGGCCAAAGACAGTCCTTCCCAAGTCGCCACCTACGATCTGCTGTCAGTCATATGTCACCACGGCACTGCAGGAAGTATGACATCACTTTCACCTGCTATCCAACACATTTCAGGATCATCTGTAAACCTTAAAACGTTGAATGGAATCTGCTTCTTTCCTGATCCGCTGGCTT
The DNA here is from genome assembly GCF_964276395.1 of Gasterosteus aculeatus. Lineage (NCBI taxonomy): Eukaryota > Metazoa > Chordata > Actinopteri > Perciformes > Gasterosteidae > Gasterosteus > Gasterosteus aculeatus. The sequence continues at coordinate 4,035,537 of NC_135702.1, read as the reverse complement.
TTTATGCATTTTCTTCTCTCTTCTGGCGCTGCAGGCGGTCACTACGTAGCTTACTGCCAGAATGTGATCAATGGCCAGTGGTATGAGTTTGACGACCAGTACGTGACGGAGGTCCACGAGACGGTGGTGCAGAACGCGGAGGCCTACGTGTTGTTCTACAGGTGAGCACTCAAAGGCCCCGGGACTCCCTCAACGTTTCGCCCTGAATCCGTTTATCCAAAACGTTATCGACTGCATTCTTTCCGGGACTCGTGCAGGAAAAGTAGCGAGGAGTCGGTGAGAGAGAGGCAGAAGGTCGTGGCTCTGGCTAACATGAAGGAGCCCAGCCTGCTGCAGTTCTACATCTCCAGAGAATGGCTGAACAAGTTCAACACCTTTGCCGAACCAGGACCCATCAGCAACCACACGTTTCTTTGTCAGCACGGAGGTGCGTGGTCCGAGTCCGAGTAGCATCCGAACATCTCACCACGACTGAGATTGAAATGAAGAGATGCTCTTGATTTGCATATCGGAAAATGTTGGATCCAATGTCATTTAGCTGTTAAAGACAGATTTCTGAGTTAAAATGAATATGTATAGTTCATCGGTTTAGTTGTCTCAAGTGGAAAAACATTTGTTGTTGGCATTCTTACTGGTCTCCAGAATGGACCTTAAAAGGTCATAGATGTTGTTCTGTAACTCGAGTACTTTTTTCCTCTCTGTACAGGGATCCCACCGTTTAAATACCACTACATAGACGACCTAGTTGTGATCGTTCCTCAGAACGTGTGGGAGTACCTGTACAACAGGTGAATATGCCACGTGCTTCCACTTCACTAGTAGTTCCATATGATACAAATCAAATGTGAGCTAAGTCACCTCACCATTTAGATCGTCTGCGAAGAAAAGGCTCCAAAAACTCCAAACATCCTTTGAAAGTCAAAGAGACAAACATTTACTTTGATTGAGACCAAAATAGTGCTAAAATGAGAGTGAATGTTGGTCTTACACTCATCAGGTGACTACAAACACAAAGCGACGGCTAATCTTTGATTTTTTGATTTTGAAGCATTTTATTTCATGAACATGTAGACATTAAAAAATTAAAAAAATTAAAAATCAACATAGACATAGACCACAAAATTAGAAAAGTCACCCTTTGTTCAAGAAAAGGAGTAGAGGGAAGAAAAAGCTTATAGATACCCACCCCTATCTTGCTCTTTTATCTTTATCTGAATGTGTAAAGAGGAAACCGTTTGCTTCAAGTTCGCCACGTGGCCCAAATGCGGCTTTAATGAGATGTTACATTCAAATCTGTGGGGTTGTATTTGATTTATTGAATATGATGGTTTGATCACAGCTGAAGATGTAGCTCTACAATAGCGTTAAAAATGAAAAGATGGATGTAAATAGGGAGAGGAAAGGAGAGGAACCTTTTGCTTTTGGATGAACACGTTCACATGATTTGTGTCCATCCGATTCTCTATCTTCTCTAAACGTTGCCGTTTCTGCCCTAAGTTTTGGAGGCGGCCCCGCAGTGAACCACCTGTACATGTGCACCATCTGCCAGGTGGAGATCGAAGCGCTGGCAAAACGCAGGAAAACCGAAATCGACACCTTCATCAAGGTAAAAGGCCGTGTTCCACAAAGCTCCGCCTGCGCGTTCACGCGTCGGGTGCCGACTGAGCAGCTGCCTCTTGTCTGCAGCTCAACAAGGAGTTCCAGGCTGAAGAGGCTCCGGCGGTGATCCTGTGCATCAGCATGCAGTGGTTCAGAGAGTGGGAGGGTTTCGTGAAGGGCAAAGACAACGGTGAGACAAACACAGTAGCGCAAGTAGAGCACTTCGTCTCTCCGTCTCTACTGAATCGTTTATTTGATCTGTTATCTCAGAGCCACCCGGTCCCATCGACAACAGTAAAATCGGCGTGATGAAAGGAGGCCACATACAGCTCAAGCAAGGTCAACCTCGGCGTAAAAAGTGTAAATTAAAAAAAAAAAACAACGAAAAGGAAATCGATTAAAGCATCTTTTTATGCGCGTTCCCCCACCTCAGGTGCAGACTACGGTCAGATCTCGGAGGAGACGTGGCAGTACCTGTTGGGGATTTACGGCGGCGGCCCCGAGATCGCCGTGCGACAGACCGTCGCGCCGGCCGACCCCGGCAGCCTTCACGGGGAAAGGAAGATCGAGGCGGAAACCAGAGCACTTTGAGAGAGAGAGAGAGAACACGAGAGGTTGGGCTGTGTAGTTATTAGGGAAACACTGTAAATCCCGTGACTCCCCCCCACGTGAGAGCGCAGACCGGCGTGCAGTCGTCGGTTCAGAAACACCTTCGGCCGATGGTGCGGCTCTTTCCCGGGAAGCCGCGGCGGCGGAGCTGGTCCGCCCACTCATCCTTCACGCCAACCCACATGAGCTCATAAGATTCTTCTGGGCAGCGGAGACGAGACCCAGGACGCCGGAGGCGGCGCTCCGGGGGAATAAACAGCTGTAAATACAATCCAGGCGGTCTGAGCTGAGGGGGCCCACGAGCGGACCGTTTGTTCTCGACGTGTGTCTCGCCTCCAGGTCTCCCGGTTCCTCCGTTCCTCTCCTCCGGCTGATGGTTTTGCACCGTGAGCACTTTGTAAATGTAGCAACGCGCTGTTGGTCACGAGCCGCGTCGCGAGAGGGCGGTACCTAAATATCACGTAGTTTATTTATTGAATAACTCTGATCCTTAATGTTAAGGTGTACAAAGAAATAAAGCGTTGTGTCACGTCTGTGGAAGTGTTTTTGGTAGCGATGGCGGTTCAGCGGCCTGAGGAGGAGGAGGAGGAGGACGACAGAGGTTTTTCTTCTTTATGCCTGTTTACGTGTCACGCGGCGACGCGCTCTGACGCGGAGCGAGAGGGGAGCGCATCGGTTGATCGACCTTTACTGCACAGCAACAACCGAGCCCTCGGGAATGCAAGCTTTTTGTTTGGTTAAACCGGTGAAATGATCCGATAAAGGAAATAAGAAAATACCACAGCTGGTTTGTGTAAACCCACACGAGAAAAGACCTTCTGCAGGGTCCATTTGAAAAGCTTCAGAGTGCATGAGACGGCTGTGTGGACATTTTCATTTGCTCAAAACGCACAATAATGTATTTTCTGGGCTCAAAATGGTGAACTATTTAGCAGCATCCAGGCCTCAATGCAGATACACGGCTTTTCATCAAAGTGAATAAATATAAAGTTTCTGAAAAGACAAACTAATAAAGGTAATGAAAAGTGCAGAAGTTAAATGCTAACTTTGCTTTTTCAACTTGGGACCCCGTTCTCATAGTTTTTTGTGTTTTTATATTTTTGTGTTGCTCCATTCCGGATAAGACTCATGACTTGTCCTAATAGCTGGAATGGGACGGCCTTTGGGTTGAAAAAAAAAAAAGTTAGCCTCAATGTAAGAAGAGACGTACTGGTGCAATAAGGGAATATCGTCATTCCAGTTCTTCAGAGATGATTCAAGATGATTCATTATTGCAGTACCTGTTTCAGTACTTTCACCATGTAATCATTTAGGAAAGAATAAGTATTAAGCACAACATGCTCAAATCCAGACAGCTCATTGATATATTTTCTCATTAAGCATTAAATCTTTGTTATTTTTAATGTGTGATCATTAGAAAGATGAAGCTGTGCCCTGTGGTGGGACGTCACACAATGAGCCATTTACTTGTAAAATATTACCCTTTAGGACAGGATGCTTTTTAACATTGTATGTAAATATATTCATTGTTGCTAATTGAGAGCTTAATTACTTAAATGGTGAATCATAACCCCTTTATTGCAGGTCGAAAGAATTCGATTCACCTCTTGTGCTTCTCTCTTCTATTTTTCTTCTTTTATGAATAATACATTTAAAATGTTTGAAAGCTAAAACAAGAAAAAAAATCTAACAATACATTTATTCAAATTTCCAAAGCTGAATTTATTTAAATAAGTCAGTATTTACATACAAAATTCTTTAGGTTTGTTGTAGCAGAATTGAGGCAATGACATCTGGAATATAAGCAAAGAAGCTTAAATGTAAAAAATATATCAATGTAGTAGTTTATGATCTGCCTGGAATACAGAAGATGCAGGTGACAATTCTCTGTAGCTTTATCACCACGTACCCGTTCACATTGCTATAAAGAGAGAGATCAATAACAGCAGCTTACCGTTTAAAGTTAATCAAACGGGAATCGAACCGTCTCATAGTTTCCTGACCTCAGATGAAGAGATGGAGATCAAACCTAAATCTGCAATAGAGGCTCAGAGCATCCAAAGTGACCAAAACTATCCAATAATAACCAAAGGACATCCATCGTTCATCATATTAATGACTCTTAATCAATTTCTCCCTGTTTTATTTCTTAATGTTTCCAAAAAGCAATTTACCGATTGTTGTGTGTTAAGATAACAGTTTTATTGCATATTTTCTGAAGATTTTAGAAGATGATGTGAGGACGTGTGTATGTGTATGTGTGTAGATTTAGATATATAGATACTTTTTATTGGGAGCAATATTTGGTGCAATGACAAACAAACAAAATAACAATGTCTGTGATCTTTTGATGGAAGAGGCCCTGCACACCCTTCACACCGAGCCAGACTGAGGCGGTGCAGCTTATTATATTCCAGCGAGACGCAATTACTTTATGATCCCCACCCAGGAGCTTGTGTTGCAGCACGCACTGTCGCTATGCGTGTGAGATTCCCACTCCACAAAGAAACAAACACCACATCACGAGCATTGCTGTGGCGAGGCAGAGTTTATCCTCACGGGCTGGAAACGTTTCAGCGTGTGTGGCTCGGCCATCACGGCGAGGACGCTTTGATAACATCGCACTCTGGCGCTCGGCCTCGGTTCAATGGGACGTCTCAATGTCTGTTAACGGATGTAATTACTCGGGCCGGTTGAATGATTCAAATTCCAACCTGGTCTTTGGTTTGAGGTGTGTTTCAGTTGCTGTGATATAAATAGGAAAACGCAGCTAGCAGGGGAAATGGAAGAAAAGGACGAATGTTCTGGATAAATGTGCAACTCAAAAGCCCATTTTATGTTGCGTGTAATGAGGGAAAGGTGTTTTCTGTGGAGATGGTTGAGTGCGAGAGGCAGAGACTGAAAGTTTAACTGTTTCCATTTGAGAGAGAGAGAGAGAGAGAGAGGAAGGGAGGAGGAGGGGGGGGGTAACTCTCAAGTGAGCGGCTGTGATGTCATCTCCAGTCCCACACGCATCCGGTCCAGACCGAGGCGGACCGAGACGACCGGACTGCCGACCCGCCGAGAGACGTCTCGCGGGATACTTACTCACACGCTGACTCTGCAGGTATGTTGATGAATAATTGAAACATCCATCCCATACCAGCAGCTTTACAGGCCTGAGGCAGGGAGGGAGGGAGGGAGGGAGGGTTGCCCCCGCCCCCCCTCCCCAACTGTGTCCCTTCACTCGGATGGTTGTGGCCAGAAGCTGCCCATCCCATCCTCGTCAGCGATGGCATTTCGCACATCTCTCCGTGCACCAGTCCGCTCTGCATGATGAAGGTCAGGTGATCGATTCAGGAGGGGGGTGGAGGTGGGGGGGGGGGGGGGGGGGTGGAGATCTCCATCAATGAAGTGGAATGGTGACCAAATGGTGCGTTGGCATATCTGGGCCCGTGTGAAATGGAAAATGAGCGGCACGGATTCCCTTCAGGTCTGAAGGCGTTTAGAATATGTTGACGATGTTGATCACATGGAAGCATCGGTGTAACACCGCTGGCTGGAATAACAGCTGTCAGAAAGCAATTGGATTGCGCCAGGTTTTTATATGTTTGTAGAATTAATATCCCAGATTATAAACACTTGAGTGGTTCCCCCATGTTACCTCAGAGCTCAGTGGTAAACCTTCTCGTGCTGTGCTCACAGGGTGTTGCTACAAGTCGTCATAAATTACAGGGAGCTCAGGGGGGAATGCAGTAAAACTGTTCTAAATTCCTTCCATCTTTTAAATTATATGGCTATTCTTTCCTTTTGGCCTTGCACCAGCTTACTTGACGTGTTTGCGATGTCTGATCCGACACAAAGCTTTAAGTTGTTTCAAAGTGCACGACAAACACTTTGAGTGAGGCAGCTTTTAGTTTTTACGTCGCGAGCCGTTAAAAAGTTCTGCTCCAAATCTTCCCCGCTGGCTCTTGACTAGAAGGTTTTATTGCAGTTTATATACAGTTACAATTTAGGAGCTTTTAACTGGTCATTAAACTGTAACAATTTCCTACATATGACCTACATAAGTAAACACACTTTCCAGAATCTTATTTTTAAATTAGAGGTTTTCTGAAGGGACTTCGGACACACGACTGCACAAAATGAAGGCTGTTGTAGCTTTAAATGTTCACGTAATTGTATTCATGTTTTTAAATGCTTTTCATTCTTTGTGAATCTAGTTCAAACCTAATCTCATTCTTTTATTTCTTCAACTCCATTTCCCCCCCCCCCGCTTACATTTCCCATGTCTAATCATCACCTTCTTCCTCTAACTTGTCCACGCGTGTAACTTGTACATGTTGCATCTCATTCAACAGCTGCGCTGCATCAGGCCGAAGACAAGATAACTAGCAAGACACACAGAAAGAGTCACATTTGTCAAAGCTCCAGAACCTGCGTCCTGCACGCGAAAGATAAGAATCGGAGTGCTTGCAGCGTCGCCCGAGAGACCTCCGGGACGAAGCCCTGCTGGACCGGCCGCGGCCCACCGGCTCGGCCCCTCGCTCTGGGAACCCGCTCCGGGGTTTTAGCAGAAGGCGCTGCTGTAAATATTTACGTGCCGTGTCCAGCAGCTCTTAGAGACGGAGGACACCTTGAGATTAAGTGACTCCGTGACCTATTTACTGCAGGCCGAGCCGGGCGTGAGACCTTTTGTTGTTACATGAAATGAGTAAATGTTAACAGCAACAGTCTACACATATTGCGGCAGTAAAATATATCATCTAGCATATTCTACACACAATAGACGTCAGTAAATGTCAATGCACGATAGATGTGTCACTCACCTGGAAAACACGTTAGAAGATGCAGGCGAGTTAGTGAGGATGAGTCTGTGTGTAGAGTAACTACACTTGCATAGCCGCTCCCCTGACACACACCCACACCCACACACACACCCACACACACACCTTCCTATGGGCTGTGCAATGTGTTCCCGCGGGGGGCCGTGGAGCTCACCGCTCACCACAGAGTGACGGGCCTCCACTACACGTCGTCCTTCTCCGACGCAGAGGACTGCGGCGACGACAGCGGCTCGGCGGACTCTGGACCTCGGTGTAAATAAACATGAATGTATAAAAACTGCCCCACGCACCTCATCGGAGTCCACGGTGATGAACATGTTTTGTCGCCTCAGTCCAAAAACCAAAAGCTTGTCAGTTGGATTCAAGATTAGGCAAAGAAACCTACATTTTCTACTATTTTTTAAATACTTTCACTAATACACATGATGGCATTTATCACGCGTGATACGGATTCATTGAAAAGATGAATAAATCGTTTTAACGACCGTTCCACATTAAATGATGACAAATGATGACGTCACAATGACGTCATGGCACAACGTCCGATTCCCCTTGTTTCGCAACCGGCTGTTAAGCCCCGTGTTTTGCCCGCAGTGTTTCGTGCAGCGACCTTCTCAGCAGGAGCGACGCGCCGCGCAGAAGGAAGCGTGTGCGGGCTGCCAAAGTCAAAGAGTGACTACTCAGTTTATGAAATCTGGGTTTTTTCCATTTATATTTTGTGATAGATTAAATAGTTCTGCAATGTCCAAAATAAAGTGGTTAGATGTGTTCAATACATACTCTACCAGTAAATGACGATGATGGGATTTGATAAACACATTAAATAAGAAAAAAGAAGTAACTGAACTGAAACCCTATTTTCCAGTCTCCCCAGTGGCTCCATGTTCCAGTAAAACCAGTCCACTGAGTGTCTCTCTGTCTCAGTTGAGCCAGTCCACTTGGCTTCTGTATCCCAGTAGAACCAGTCGACTCAGTGTCTCTCTGTCCCACCAGTCCCCTCAGCGTCTCTGTGTCCCAGTAAAACCAGTCCCCTCAGCGTCTCTGTGTCCCAGTAGAACCAGTCCCCTCAGCGTCTCTCTGTCCCAGTAGAATCAGTCTGCTCAGTGTCTCCAAAGAGCCAGTCCCCTCAGCGTCTCTGTGTCCCACCAGTCCCCTCAGCGTCTCTGTGTCTCAGTAAAACCAGTCCCCTCAGTGTCTTTCTGTCCCAGTAGAACCAGTCCCGTCAGCGTCTCTGTGTCCCAGTAGAACCAGTCCACTCCGTGTCTCTCTATCCCAGGAGAGCCAGTCGACTTGGCCTCTGTATCCCAGTAGAACCAGTCTGCTCAGGGTCTCCGTGTCCCAGTAGAACCAGTCCACCCAGTGTCTCTGTGTCCCATCAGTCCCCTCAGTGTCTCTGTGTCCCACTAGTCCCCTCAGTGTCTGTGTTCCAGTAGAACCAGTCCACTCCGTGTCTCTCTATCCCAGTGGAACCACTCTGCTCAGTGCCTCCAAAGAGCCAGTCCCCTCAGCGTCTCTGTGTCCCACCAGTCCCCTCAGCGTCTCTGTGTCCCACCAGTCCCCTCAGCGTCTCTGTGTCTCAGTAAAACCAGTCCCCTCAGTGTCTTTCTGTCCCAGTAGAACCAGTCCCCTCAGCGTCTCTGTGTCCTACCAGTCCCCTCAGTCTCTGTGTCCCAGTAGAACCAGTCCACTCCGTGTCTCTCTATCCCAGGAGAGCCAGTCGACTTGGCCTCTGTATCCCAGTAGAACCAGTCTGCTCAGGGTCTCCGTGTCCCAGTAGAACCAGTCCACCCAGTGTCTCTGTGTCCCATCAGTCCCCTCAGTGTCTCTGTGTCCCATCAGTCCCCTCAGTGTCTCTGTGTCCCACTAGTCCCCTCAGTGTCTGTCTTCCAGTAGAACCAGTCCACTCCGTGTCTCTCTATCCCAGTGGAACCACTCTGCTCAGTGCCTCCGTGCCCCAGTAGAACCAGTCCACATGTCCTCCATGTAGGTAAAATCGGAGGGTTCACCGTTAGCATTTTAGCCGTTAGCTTAGCACGTTAGCTTCACTCAACCTGCGGCTGTTAGTGATGAAGACAGAGTGGGAATTCCTTTCCCTTGTTTACCTCCCCGTTAGAAACACCGGGAGTGATTCACCTGACGGCTCGGGGGGGGTCTAAAAAAAGTACCACGTGATCAATCCCCCTCCTTTGGAAAGCAGCTGTGGCCTCGGGGAGCACATTTCGTCTGGGATGTTGCGGAATTTTGAGTGAGACATTCGGATTCCTTTTTGCTCAACCTGCCGCGGCGGTGCGGCCCGCGGGGAGGAGGCGCGTCACGGCCGCCGCGTCACCGACGCGCCTCCTCCCCGCGGGCCGCTCTCACCTCTTAAAAGCGGCTTTTACGCACGCATCGCACCCACCGACCGGAGAGCTCCTCGTCCCCTCCAGCCGCGGCAGACTAATCACAGCATGGCAGCCCCGATAACGAGCGAAGCCTTCTCCTGCTTCCTGTTCTACGGCGTGCTTCTGGTGGTAAAAATGTACATTTTGGCGATAATAACGGGACAAGTGAGGCTGCGCAAAAAGGTGAGTGGCTGCGAATCACCAAGAAGGGTCGAAGGGTCGAACTTTTTTTCGGCGTGAGTTCTGCCGCGGCACGTTTTCACCTCCATGAAAACTTTTCTTTTCTTTTTCTTCCACCTTTAAAAGGCTTTTGCAAACCCCGAGGACGCGCTGAGACACGGAGGCTTGCAGTTCCACAGAGAGGACCCGTACGTGGAGAGATGCCGCAGGTGAGAGACACCGATCCCCCCATACAAGTACGCGTTAAAACTCTGTGGACTTAAATGGGATGGATGTATTTGATATGCTGTTGGGCAGCCCAGTCTATTAGTACGCATACACGTTATAAGCTCCACCTAAGCTTTGACATCAGAGGAGTGTCTGGCACGATATGGAAAAAAAGTCCTTTCATTGGGTTGATTCAGTCTGTGTATCTGATTAGAAAGATGTTGAGTCCTTCTACATAAGCTTCTGTGGTTTAGTTGTGCTTGTTACAAACCTCCATGGGCGAAATAATACAAAAAAAATGAACTGCAGTTGTCAATTTTTCACTTTGTCACAGTGAAATCTTTCCCTTTCCACATGCCACTCTCCGGTGGGATCATGTGACTTGCTCCATTGGTTTTCAACAAGAGCCGACAGGCTTTAGGGGATGTGCTTGCATTACTTTGTTTTAAACTGGCAGGAAATGATCCGAGGCCGCGGTGAGCCTGTTTTCTAATCGGGAAAGCCTCCCAAGTTATTTTCCAACCTCCCGTCTATCCGGCTCATCTCGAAACTGTGATCGGGGAAACAACTCGCTCTCATCCGGATCTATTACCCAAACTCTGGCTCGGTTATTGATACATGTTTGGGAGTCTCTACAAGACCATTTTCCACTTGGTCTGCTTTGTCAAATTTGATCTCCTCCGCAAGAACAATCTTGTGAAAAAAAAGTTTCCCAAAAAAATCCCAATGGGCTGCAGAGAAATGAGCAAAATGTTCCGTCCGATTGGTCGTGCGACTGGGCTTCCCAGACGCCGGCCACCACGTCATGCGTGCAAAACAAATCCTCCCAATTGTTGGATTCCTCACTTCCCAGGTGACTAAATATTCAGGATAATTACCAGAGAAACCGTAACATAATCCAGGATTTGAATGAGTCACTGAAACATGGCAGTGAGCCTCCAGTGCGTCACAGCTGTATCACAACATTAGAGATTGAAAACACGTGTAGCTAAATCGCCTTTTCTTCCCTTTTTTTCTTAGGGCTCATGTAAACGACATGGAGAACATCCTCCCGTTCCTCTTTCTGGGCGCCATCTACTCCATGACCGGACCTTGCCTGGCCGTGGCCCGCACTCACTTCCTGGTCTTCTTCGTGGCTCGCTGTCTGCACACCGTTGCCTACCTGTTCGGCCTGAAGGCGCCGACCCGCTCGCTGGCCTACGTCGTGGCGCAGATACCGTGCGTCTCCATGGCTCTGCAGATCCTAACGGCCGTCGCGGCGTACGCCTGAATACCCAGCGAGGGACTGAACTAGGTCTTTTTTTTATATAGAAGAAGCACGGGGAGGAAAGCGGAGAGGCCTCCTGTGTGGCAGAACACAAAAGACAAGACTGTCAGTGAGAGTGCAATACAAGGTGTGTGTGTGTGAACACACCACGGCCGGGTTCTGGGAGACTTTGTCAGTATTTTTATTGTTCCATCTACAATGTTGAAATGTGAGACTATCGTAACAGGCAACATCCTGTTCTGTTTATATGTAAAATCAAGATGAAGGTTGTTTCACAACTTTTGTGTGTTTGACCAGGTTCTGTTGAAATGAACCGAGGGAAACTAACCCGCGGTGCGGTTCGTCTGTCTGGTTACTACATTTTAAGGAAGAAGAAAAAAGGAATCCTATGACTGTTTGACCTGCAAAAGAATGTGGCAACAACCTGCAGAAAACAAAAATGTTGAAAGAATTGTTACCTGTGAAAATGTATTTTTAGGCTGAAAGTATTGTAATTTATTAACCGTTGTAATGTATACAGATAGGTTCTATGTATTTTTGTAGGCAATAAAACAATTGATGCATGAGCCCAAGTTTACTTTCAGCAGACTCTGCCTGCTCGTGCAGAAGGTTCCTGTTTAAAGGAGCCGTGCCCCACTTTGTGTGTTTTCACGTGAAAGTGAGGATACGAACGTCCGTGGCAAAGCTCCAGCATTCCTCCATCTATTATGTAAGATCTTTGGCTCTGTGCTGTGTTCGCTGTCATATTGTGAGGGGCCAGGAGGGATCAGGCTCGGCTTGGTCGTTTCTCAAACCCGTGTGAATTGATAATAATAATAATTTCTCAACCCTAAAATTGTTTTTTCTTCCCCTAGAAATGTAATTTCCAGTGAGGACTACGCTGGCAATTACAGTGCTGGGATGATTATGGAGTTTAGATTCCAAACAAAAGGAGAAATAACAAACCCTGTGAAGACTGGAAAAGCCTGATCCTTTGCACTGAGTGGGTGAATGAGCATTAGCGATGAATGTGGGTGAAACATAAAGCTGAAGTCGGTGACAAAGCGGTGTGACTGCATCCGGCATGCGTCAGCGCCGGGGTCGTCTCAACTCGCCCATCGCTTGAGGGTGAAAGGAAATTAGGCCTCGCTTTTGCTCTCTTTGCTCTCCCTTTTCAGCCGGTGAGGTAATTTGAGGAATGAGTTGTAGAGTCTGACTCTCGCCCAAAAATCACAGCTGCTGAGTGACTACAAAGTTACGAGGTTTTCCTTGTTTTCATGTCCGATCAGGAGATGACTTGTACAGTTTTTTGTTGCCGGTGGCAACTCCGTTGCCTGTGTTTTTAATGGCTGGGATGGTGCATTCACAGTAAATTTGCCAGTGTCAAAAAGGCAGTGTCAAACTATTTTAATTCTTCCGGAGTTCTTCCAACAATGGACAGAGTAAAATTGAACCAGAAAACTTCCAGTGTTGGTGAAAATAATCGGAGTTAACAGAGGTTTTACTCTGTCAGTGTTATTGACTCTCTCAGGCCCTGATTCAACACTGATTAGAGCAAGATACCTTCCAGAGTATCACAAAAAATACTCTGGAGAGCCCCGCCCACCAACTTTCCCGGTCAAACTGAGAATGTGGATTCTGCCATCGCCATCTTCCTCGCATCGAAATACTGTGGTAAGTCTTTCTACCATAAACTATTCCCGTTGTTTTTCTTCATTCCAGTAGAATCTGTATAAGAATAAAGGGACGTATTCATTCACCACACTAGTCAATGTTGGGTACGTGTCTTCAAATACCGAATTTCAAATGGCTAATGTGATATCGGGTCGGCGGTTAGCTTAAATGTAGCAGCCAAATGTCTGACCACCAACACCAAACTGAACAAAAACGACACGAGGTAACGTTAATGTCAGCGAGGACGAGCTGTCCTGGTGTGTTATGTGTCATGCTTGCACATTTATTTCAGTAAAATGAAGAAAAAAAGTCGTTGAAGCAGTCATATTTATTATTTCTATTTGAGCCGGAGCAAATCGCTTTAGCGTCACAATTTGGTCGAGCATAGCGGGACATGTCGCGGACATGCGGACGTGCCGCGGCTCCGAGAGGCTCGGTTCCCGTTAGCTGCTGCTGTAGCCATAGATATATAAATAGTAGACGCTGCATTGGCTGCTGATTTTTTATTATATTATATACCAGAATATTATTACTGTTATGCCTACTATGAATATTAAAATACGCCGAATCATGTTTTCGGTGTCATGCCTACAAAATCCCGTGAACATCCGCTTTTGTATTCAGCGAGTGACGCGCTGACACTTCGTTGCGCCAGCTGGCACTGAGTGGAGCGGGTGACCGGTCCAAGCTGGCGGCCCCGCGGCTCGTCAGCACCACTAGGCAGCAGCGGTCGATGTCTATTCTTTATGTCTATGGCTGTAGCTGCTGCTTAATTTATGCTTCCACGTTACGGCGGCGGCGGGTGTGGCTGTGTGTTTCTGCGGGTGCCGAATCCTTGGTGAGCCGAAGCTCATATTGAAGCGCAGGCTACGGAGAAGACGTGAATTTACAACACTGGTTCACCCACTGAGGGACCTGGACGAGCAAGTGCACTTTCGATACTTTCAAATGTCAGCAACTGCCGCAAATTACGTTCTGAGCGGACCAATCACAGCACTTCGGTCCACGTCAACTCGACTCGCAGTTAGATTTTTTCGGAGGTGCACGTCAGGCTACGGCGGAGGGGTCTACGTAGTTACGTAGTTACTTAATATGTATATTTTCATTTTTTCTTTCAGATTGTTCTTTAATGTACTGTGGTGCTCTGGTGGTAAGTAATAAGTTGATGTACTTGACCGAAAATGTAGTTGTGTTTGTAATTTTTAAAGCTGAAATAGGGTATTTTCAGGTTGTCAGCTTGTATGGGGTTGTAGATCATAATGTTGATTTCAGTTTGCTGTCTTTGCAGATACCATCATGTTGATCAACACATTCCTGTCATCCAGCACCAACCAAGATCTTTGCCACTGTGATAAGATGTGAGCTTTACATGTTTTAAGTTTACTTTTGATGCCAATATTTCATGTTTACTTGGAATAAATATGTATTACAGTATGGATACAATTGTCTGTGTGTTTTTCCCCCTGCATAGATATGCAACACTGGTAGGAGTTGGTTAAAAATCAACACTCTTTGGAGTGATTTCATAATCAACATAGTGTAAAGTAGGTTTAACACTGGAAAGGTTATTTCTTTTATAACTCTTTAGTGTTACATGTGAATAACACTATGGGTGTTACTTCTTACATAGTGTAAAACTTGATTGACACTTCTTAGAGTTAATATTATTACACTACACTGTACCTAGTGTAAAATTTTAACTCTTACCAGAGTAAAATTGACTCTGGAAATTTAACTCTGTGTTCAGTGTACATTTAACACTCTGTAGATAGGGACCATATGTTCACTGAGGTAGTGTTAAAATTGACTCTTTAAGTGTTGTATTAACACTGGCGATTTTACTGTGTTGTTTCTTGGATGTGGGTTTAAAGACAAAGTGAGAGACAGCGTTTAAGTAACCAAATAAATACTCCTTTATCTGTCGATTAGGTGATTTCATCAAAGTGCAGTTACATCATTATTTATCTCCACCTCGTGGCCACAATCAGCAGTAAATAATGTCGGAGGAATTTTGGAATGTTTACTTCAGAGCAGGATTTTTTGATAATGTCTGAAATACACGTGTGGATTATGAAACATGGTCCCCGAGACACAAACATGAAGTCCCTTTTTGCTGTTTGTGTGTCTTTGTACCCCTAATTTCTTAATTGACAAAGAAAACCCAGCATGAGATCAAGGCCCACCACAGCTTTATAACTTTATTTATATTATTATTATTTAAAATGTTTTAACTAATTAAGCCAGCCTGACATGTCAAGTCAAATGCATTATTTCTCTTATTTTGTTAAATCCTGGCAGCAGATTTTTTGAATAAGCTGCAAACAGAAAATACAATTTTAAAAGCACATCTGAACTACTGATCTACTGTGTAAAGTATAAACGTCCCGCGGGGTTCGATGTTTCGCAGGTAAGATATAGGATTTTTAAAATAGAGTGTCAAAACAAACAAAATGTTTTCATAAATATTTATTACATATCAACGAACAGAATCGACTACTTTCACAGCAGTGGTCTACAGCACTTGTTTAAAATAATTGCTCAAATAATATTCATAATAATATCAATAATAATATAGTTCAGTTTCATTTGAGGCCACATTTGATACACAAACATTTACAAGTAGTACTTGGCATTAAAAACAATGGCGATACAATATTTTAAGACACTTGGTGTTTTTTTTGTTCATTTTCTTTCATTTTGATATCACAGAGAGGTTCAGCAACAGTCTAAACAGTAAATATTGATTAAAAATACAAAGAACGGAACAAAAAAACAGTGGAAATGCCAAGGGGAGGTAGGAACAAAGAGTACTTGACAGAAATACAAGAGAAGTAGGAACATTATACGTGTGGGAAGCAGCGTCACAATCCGTAATGGTATCCGGCAAGTCACCCAGAGTAATAAACACTAAAGTACCTTCTTAAACCCCCCCCCGTTCTTATACTTCCCTTTATAGTCTTTCTGAGTTGTGTTCTAGTGTTCACACCGATACGGGCGGGAGAACAGGAGGCGCGAGCGGTAAAGATAAGGAGGCTCATGCAAGTTCCTCGTGCTCACGTTAGCAAAGTCCGAAACCCACTGCTCCCAGTCTGCGTTGGACCCCCAAAGAGCGCTCGCCTTGGGCCTCACCCGCTGCCTCACATTGCACCACTCGGAATCGCCTTTCGGTTTCGTTCGCACTCACTCACAGGACTTATGCAACGAGTGCGATTGAGTACCGGCTGCTGAAACGATGTGGCGGAGCTGCACTGCTTGGGAAATGTTCGATGGATGTCTGGGAGCTAAACCGCCATGCCGGCATCACTTTATAAGAAGGAGCGCGTGAATAAAGTATTTAGGAGTTGTGATTGAGGGACATCAGGGGTGTGTTGGTCACGGCGGAGGGACTCCTGGGTCAGAGAGTTCAGTTATTTTAATTGCAAATCACTTAAATTGTTTAAACTGAACAATTAAACTGTTCTTGCTCCTGACATTTTTTTGCCGGCGTAACGTTGGATTGAAAGTCAGTTTTTCTACGCTTTAGTAAAAAAGAATGGTGTGCGAGGAGGGGAAATGATGACATTGAAGAGACAGTTTTAGGTTTAAAGAGTTCTTCTTGTGACATCACTCCACTTCTCATCGTTCCCGCCACTCATTTGAACGTGGTTGAAGAAATCCTGAAGACGCACGTTTTGAAACGTGCGAATAGGGCGAATACCACGAGCGCCATGACGATGTCCTCAACCGGGTTGTGGTTTGACGTTTGTTTACGATGTCGCAGACGTTAAAGTTTCCATGGAAGCAATTAGGGAGCAGAAGTCCCGTTACAGGAAGCAAACATGTCATGCAGTTTTAAGAACGCCTCATTCTTATGAGTGAGGAACCTCCGGTGAGTGAATCTATCCAGGCTGAATGGAGTTGTGGGACGCCATATTGTAATCCGATGAGGACTACAATCATGGCTGCTACTGTCAAGACACCGGGTGGCTGTGAGAGGAGTAGATCAGTGGAGGATGCTGGGAAATGGCCCATGTGGAAGACTTTGCCCCCCCCGGCCGTGTCTACCTGCATACTGTGAATCGGGAGAATAATGACTAGGATGTGCAGAGAGCATAAAAATTCATACTGTCACTAAATATTGGAATAAAATTGATTTTATAATATATCTATAAATATGCATCACAGGCATACGTGCCTGTCGCCGTCTATGCTTTTTCATGTATAAACAGATGTACACACACGGAGCATATCATACAACATTTGAGAGTGGATCGGAAATAATCACATAATATACAACACATAATAAGCTCTAGTAAGACGGGGATTTTTGTCGTGCCTTGGTGCGCAGATTTACATTCAGTTTTGTGTTTTTGGGATCAATCCGGTAACATTATCTAATAAACCACGGGCACCTGACTCAACCTCAACCGCCTCTTTGGGTTATTCTCCTGCGGCGCGCACACACACACACACACACACATAGCGAGCCGTCACACAGTGGCGTGTGCACGCAGGCATCTTCCACCCCCCCTCTGCACTCATCTGGTCTAATGACTGGGACACAGGGATGCAAAACGACAAAAAAAAAGGCAAGAAAACTCATTTAAAAACCATATAGATTAAAACAATACAAATAATAGTGACAATACAGGAGCGGAGGGGCAGAAAAGTGCAGGGCGGGATTGTCTCGTTCACTTCAGGTCCAGGATTTCTTCTTCGAAGGACGTGGACAGGGCGAATGCGCTGGCGAGGGGCGGGCTCTCCTCTCGCAGCGCCACCATCTCTGGCTCGGCCTCCGAGCTGGGCGAGCGATGCAGCTGGACCTCCAGGTCTTCTTCGACGGACTCCGAGGCCAACCTGCGGATCGGAAACACACGACTGGAGCTCGCACCGCGTCGGGCGACCGCTGAACGTGCGAATGTTGCTGATGCGGACTCTTGATACCTGTCGCTGTTGGTCGACGTCAGGGCTCGCGGTTTGGGGTCGTCCTCGGTGCTCTTCTTGCTCATCTTCCTCTGTTTGACCGTCCCGCTGTCTGGCTTTCCACTCGGTTCCTCCGTCAGGCCTTTGGTTGTGTGAGAATAAAATACAAAAGGAGTTAAATGGATGGTTCGATGTTCGGGACAACAGATAAATACGTCTCTAAAGGCAGAAATAACGTCTGGAAGCCAATAGAAACAACTTTCTAAAGGAATCTCCCCACTAGAGGCTGTAAAGGTTCATAATTACCACATTATCGGTTTCTTAGTCTGTAAACTAAAATGATCTGCTGGTATCTCTTCGCCAACCTGTCATTTAATTCATTGCTTTACCGCTGTGGCTGATACATCAACACAATATACATTTACATATACATATATATATATATATATATATCGTTTTTTTTTTACCAAGCAGCTCCTTGCGCGTACGGCTGGCTATCTCCTTGATTTCCATGCGTGAGAGGGACAGCGAGTGCGTGGCGGAGATGAGGGGCGATGGCGGCGCCACGGGGGGGCCCGGCGTCGTCAGCACCTTATTCACCAGGGGGGACTTGAGGGGTCTTTCGATGCTGCGTCCCACCAAGTTACACAGAGGGATCTTGAAAATGTGCTTACATGCCGGTTCACCTGCGGGAGGGTGGGGTGGGGGAGGTGGGGGGGGGCCCAGAGGAAGAGGAGGATGGGAGAAGCAGTTAGAAGGAAGAAAGGAGCCACGTGAAGTGACATGAAAAGAGCAAAAATGGAGAGTCAGAGAAGAAACATAAATAACGGGTGAACTTCAAATGTTGACAAAATTAGAGTCCACTGGGTATTTATTTGTCAAAGAAAGTGAAGTTTCTTGCTTCCCTCTAATGCAGCTAATGCTAACATGCATATCAAACGTCTTCATGTTTACCGGACGGCGGCATCGACCATCTTGTTCAACCCCCAGAAAATTAACTCTTTTGAAGCCTTTCTTGGCGTTGCATTCAAAGACCCTCTCTCGTGTGCTCCATCAATGGAAAAGCAAAGTGACAACACAAACAGCAAGCCAACATTCTTACTGCTGTAGGTGTAGCTAAAAGGACATGTGAACTGGTGATTCTGTGTATTTAAAAAGAGTCCTTGAATGCAACGTTAGAAATCCTTTTCAAAGCAAGCACAGACTGCAAAAGCATGAAACTAAAATAAAAGTGTTTATTGTAATGGATGACTAACGTCAAGCAAGTTACCAAGCCTCTACTAGTCAATTTTCAAAGCGCTTGAAAATGAATGGTAAACAATGGCTGCCTAGAATACAAGTTATGCAAAATGACCTCTTTGTGACTTCATGCAACGGACCCAAACCTCCAACGAAGACAAACTAAGGTGATTAATGGTCCTATTTACTGAAACAGCATGTGATCTTTAAATGAATCATCCTCACTTCGGATAGCTAATGTGATAGTTGTAATCATTCACAGCGGACCATCCATTACCCAGCAGAGGCTATAAACGCTTAAAGTCAAATGGACGTCAGGAGTCTCTCAAATGGCACAATCTGCAGTGTGTCGTCCTGCAGCGCCTAATTGTGCCATCGGGGAGCAGTATTGCCGTTCGGCAGCGCTTCTCCGTGGATGCGGGCTGATGGCAACATGGATGCGAGTGAGTCAATGTGGAGGCTGTGCGGCACAAAGGGGTCTCATCCGAAATGTCAGTGGGTGAGAGGTGAGTTAAGAGCCTCGGGGGAGAAATAGAGGGGTCGCTGCCGATGTCCGACAGGTACACTGTGTTACCGTTGTTACCGATCCGTTTTCTCCTGTTAGCAGCGAAGAATGGCGGTAAACCAAAAACGCGGGGGGGAAGGCGTGCAGTTATTCAGAATATATAGTAGGAGATCAATATATTCCACATGCGTTTCTGGACCAGGGGAAGTGTCACACTACATCACACGGGCGAATAATTCAATATTGATATTAGGGGTATTTTCAGCACTAATTGAGGTCAAATTATCCACAGCAGGGAGGTGTTTTTTTTCTGCTGCAGGTCTCTGGCGTGTCTTGGAGCCGGTGGAGGGAGGTGGCAGCCAGCAGCCACATCAGTATCGGGATCTGGTTCACATTACTGGTGCGATTACATCAGATGAAACTCTCCCCAAGGAGCAGATACGGCAGGCGCATAGTTGCTGAGAGGATGAGGATTTTTGTCAGCAGCCCTTCTACACCCCCCCCCCCCTCCCTACCTTCCCTTCCCACCCCCCTATCCCACCCACAAATGTGGTGCTATTTGGAATACCACTTTGGATCGAAGAGAGAAGCTGACAAAAGTCTCCATGGCGACAGTGCAATCGGTAAATCATGCTGCGGCAGACGTGTCTTCTCCTCCCTCGTTCCCTCTTCCTCCCTCCTTCATTCCCGACCTCTTAAACACCGCCCCTCCTCTTTCTCTCGCACTCATGCATACCCTCTCTGCTGCTTCTCCTCCCGCCTGGAATTACCCCCCCCACCCCACTTCGATCGACGTTATCTCCTCACTTTTTTACTTTGCACTCTATCGCCCCCCCCCCCCCTTTCCTCGCACTAAAGCTGTTTTATTAGTTCAGACAGAAGGGGGGTGGAGGGGGGAGACATTATGTTCACTTAACATTCAACCAACGTTCAAGTCAACATGCCGCTCCGGGTGCAGGCAGGGTGGTCGGGTCGGGCAGCGTGTGCGTGTTAGTGTGGCGGCATTATGAGCGTCAGTTTCATGAACTGAGGACGAGTTGTGGGAGAAATCCTGCAGTACCTTCGGCATCCTTAGACATGTACAGGGAAAGCTTGGTACCATAGGGGATCCGTATAGAATCTGAACCAGGGATGAAGAAGAGGGTTACACAAAGTGAACACACACACACAGAAATATACACACACGCACACACACACAACAGGTGTATGACTCAGTCCTGCAGGATCATATGAGTAACCAGCTAAATCAGGAACGAAAATGAGACTCCCTTTGAGAGGAATGATTACCTGAACCCACCCAAAAGCATAAAGCCCATCCTCGGCTAATTGCAGCGGCGGCAGTCAAACTTTCCTCCCCATTAGCCTTAATGTGACCTGTAAAAACCCGCTGCTCGCTTTGATCGTGCACACATGCGGAACATTTCAATAATTGCTCTCCACAAGCCTCGTCCTTTCCCCGCGGCCGTCGGAATTACAGGGATTCGTCTCGGGGCGTCTTTGCGTCCCTTTTTAAACGGCCGGAAAGTCTAATGACCAATCGAGAAGTTGACTCTGTCCGGACCCATTAGTCTACAAACCTGCACGCCATTAATATGCTTCATTTTCAGACAGTCGTATCAGTCAGGGGGAGGTCGGCTGAGAGGGTCGGGGGGGGGGGAGACTCCGAACGGTCAGACACAGAATGAAAGATGGAGGAGGAGAGTGTAACAGTGGGACGCAGAGCGGAAAGTAGGCGATCGTATTGATCCTCAATCATCCTTGAAGGCCCGCTCCGCCTCTTATTGTGTGGTGATGGTGGGAGGTATCTGGATGATTAGAAGATCTTATTTTAACAAATTACACCTACATAAGTGCAAGCTAATTTATGATGTTGTGATGCTATCCTTGCATTAAAGTTAAGTTTATGGATATCTCGTGAAAACAGATGGAAAATATTCACGGACCTTCCAAAATCGAATGGTTGCAAATGCAGAATACAAACATTTTTAAAATCAGCATTAAACTCTTGAATGTCAGATGGTCCTCAAATGCACCACAGGTCTTCAAAAATGATATTATTATTATTTATTGAGATTAATTAGCCTTCCTTAAGTTTAAAAACCCAGAAATTTGTTTTGTACGATAAGAAAGGATGATGTATTAATGAGGGGAACGATGAATGCAATTGAATTTGTCATCCTAGAAACCCACTGATCCCACTGTGAGAAAGAAACCACTCTGGAGGAGAAACAACAACTGTGAATCTGCTGAAACATGTTTATGGAAACGTCTCGGTAGGCTAGCATCCAAAGTCAAACAGAGCTCCAGGCAGAGCTGTGCAAAATACGCTAAAATAAAAAAAAATAAAAAACTGAAGCTATTACAACCAACATCCGTTTGGTGATTTTGCTGAGCGGGGCTTACCGTCACCGAGCGGCGAAGGGAACACGGGCATCTCGTAGCCGGTGGGCGTCTGAGGGGAACTCTGTGAGCTCGTGTCTCTCGAGCTGCAGTTGGAGGCTGAGCTCACCGGAGCCGAGGAGACAAAATAAATGTCTGACTGTGGGAGGCAAAGCGGAAGGACGCGGGGAGGAAACAAGGTCAATCCGGAGACACAACAAACAAGCAGAGATGCTTGAGGATTACTGTGAGCAAAATGGGGACAAGCGAGGTGCGAACCCAGATTATTTATTTCCTAGTCCCCTGACTTACATCCTTAAAACAAAGAGTCAATGAAATACATCATTTATAAAGATGAAGTTCGCGTATGCAGGATGGGGACATTGTGCGAGCGCTCAATCATACTGACCCGCGAGGCAGCCAACTGTAGCTCCGGGACCACTGCTGTGTACACAAGGTTGCCGTTAACGACCAGCCGGATCTCAATGGAGTCCGTTGTGAAGGCCAGGATGTAAGGAAATGCACAAACTGCAACGACAGCATGTGCGTATGTTGAAAAACCCCCGGTGGTGATCAGTGCGACAACATTTGCTCACCGTGCAGAACGGCGAGAGACGCACAACACTCGGCCTGAGGATCCCTAGCTAGGACCGGGGACACTTTCCTCTGATTGTTCAACGAGGCGTGAGCCCACCGCGCCACCGAGGGAGAGAATACTTAAGAGTTTGGACATGTCACGCAGTCATTATGGCTCAGTGGACGCGAGTATTACAAAATAATAAACTGAAGGCCTTCAACATGTTTCGATATATTTGTTCTATTCCTCAGTACACTTTTTATTGCTGTGTGAGAGTGACTGTGAGAAAGGAGGACAGCAGCATGTTGTTGTCAACTGGGTCGGGTTACGGGTTTAATTTGCTTTTCATGCAATGCTTTTCTGCATTAATAAAAACAGGTGAAAACACAATAAACACACACACAAGTGCAAGCACACACAAACAATCACACCGGCCAATGGGGCGCTCCTGGCGACACGTGGTGTTTCCGTGGCAACCGCAAGCTCCGGCCGGGCCGGCAGCATGGGCCGGGTAAGGGCCGGGCACTGTTGCCGTGGTAACCTACCAATAGCATTTGGCATCTGGTTCCAGCTGAAGTGGAAGTCGGAGGTGTTGGACTGGATCATCGGTGTGGAGCCGTTAAATGGACAAACCTTCTTGTAGTAGCAAATATCTGTCAGCACAGGAAACAGGTTCAACTTTCTAATTCACATTTCAAAAGGAGGTTCTTATTATTCTGGATCAGATCAGCTTTGGTTTTTATTCCGGAAACGAGACATTAAGGTTGAGCTTCGACAACCGAGACCCCGAATCAAACAATATCGGATATATATCCAGTTCAAGGAAGACTCACAGTTGTAACACAGCAGCAGACCCGCCTCTCCGTCTTCATACACATCGATGGCTGCCACAAAATTTACCTGCGGGCAGAGACGAGTCAGTTCGGGGGAACCGTTTCAACGACATCCAAAAGGTCAGGACGGAGAGACTGTTTTTGACAAATACACTTCTGCAGCAGTTTGCCGCTTATCCAGTTCCCTCTTTCAGAGCAGAAATGATTAAAGAAGAAAATGATGTTTTGTTATAACAGCTGTCATGGTCGCGGATCAGAAATTCATTTGTGCCTCACCCTGTTGGCGTCCACGTGATGCAGCCGGTAGGCGTCGCCGGTGCTCTCATTGATCAGGTCAAACTGGTGCTTGTAGGCCACACAGATCATATTGTCGTTTTCCCCCGTCGGCCCGTCCACCAGCGCCATCACCACCGGCGGGTCGCACAGACAGATCTCCTGGTGGGTGAATGAAAGGTAGGCAGTGACCACAGTGCTCGCGCGCACACACATACTCAGTTTATTTGACATCGGAGTTAACAACATCAATCGTCAGTGCCACGTCTGTGTAATTGGGGAATTTAAAAACCATCAGTCATGTTGTTTGTTGTACCCTTATGTATTGAAACTCCTCCACCGGGGAGTCCGCTGCCGGGGCGACGGCGCTCACGCCTTCAAACCGCGGGTGTCTCCTGGTGATGAGGAGGAGTTTGTTCCTGATGGCGGCCACAATCCTCAGCTCTGAGCCGTGGTGGGTGTTGATGGAGTACAGATGACAGCCTGGGACAAAGAGGAGGAGGAGGAGGAGGAGGAGGGAGGAGAGGAGGGTGAGAGAGGGGGGAGAGACACACAGTACATTGGACATGTGCTGCTGTCCCTGGCAGCATCGCACAGATCGATGCATCCACCACAGACAGCAGCCACCGCGGCAGCGGGTTAAAGGTGCCGCGTGTTTGGATTTCCAAAGGGACGTTCTGAAAGGTCACAGTGTGACGCCTCGGGCTGAACCGTCTAAATGCATCAGAGGGGCATCTGTTCATGGCCGGAATGAGCAGTAAAAATATTTGCATGGGCCAAAAACATTTTTGAATTTTTTCGTGATTAGAGTATATGTTTTTAGAATGGTTTGTTGTACATTTATAGTGTGTGAAACACGCTGTACCTTTGGTTTTCTCCAGTTTATTCTCCCGGCTGTCACACTTGCTTCTGACGAGCTGCCTCTCTTCCAGGCCTCTCTTCAGCGTGCTGAGTCTGTGCACGTAGAGCCGAGCGTCCTTCCCTGGGAAAACCAAACAAAAGCCGCTTCTGTTTTGCACGCAGGTTACTCTGAATTTGCAGAGTCCCTTCTAGCGTGCTCCCCGCGGACCAGACAGCGGTGTTGTCCCGCAGCAGGGTCACCAGAAGGCTCTCCCTCCGAAAGCCGAGTCCACCCTGTCTGTCGACGGTAGGTTTAGCTAATCATCTGCCGGCTAATCATGTGAGCATGTGATTGCTAATCACAATCACATGCTCCTCTGCTGCAGGCGAACGGGAGAGGAATCCCACAGCTTGCTGTTAAACAGCGACTTTACTTTTTGTGTTTTGTGTGCTTGTTTCTTATGTTTCATTTCATCGAGTGTCTCTCGGCATTTGCTCTTTTAAAAGGACTCTACTCTCTCAGTCCATTGAGATAGGCACACTCTTTGACACACACGCACACCCTCGACAGGGATTGGTTCTCTGTAGGTCAGCTTCCTTAAATCACAGGCGGAGATCAATGTGTCCACTGTACCCGCGGAGGTGGAAGCGGTGAGCATGTACTCAACTTCACAGCGAGAGATGGCAGAGATGATGTAAGATAGAGGAGCGTGAAAAATAAGCTGTAAAAGCTGTTGAAATGAGGAATGAATGAAGGGGAGACGGGGGACGGCTCCACGGGGGGGGGGGAGCAGACTCGGGGATGTTTTGTGCCCTCGGCTCACCTTTGTCGGCCCTGGTGATAAGCAGATCCTGAGGCTCCAGAACGTGCACCTGCTTCACCACCATGGTTTTGTCAAACACCTGGACTGGCGGCACGGCCTGCGTCTCTGAAAACCCAAAGCACGCATTGCGATAAAAAAGACGCTTTCAAATCAAGAGAAATGCATATGGAGGTTGAAAACGGGCTTTTGTACTCACCAGCGTTGGGCGAGGCCGCATCTGGACCTGAGAGAGGAAACAACTATTACCGTCACCATGTTAGCTATCGGCCACGTTACCCTGCTGGCTGCAGTATTGACTGCATATGGAAGGACCTATGGGGAGATATTGATTAAGAATGACCTCACCATCTAGCAGCAGGACCCCGGCCGCATCAGTGGCAGCCAGCAGGGACTGACCCCAGGAGTCGGCACACACGATCTCATAGGGGAATGTGCTGCAGAAGGACTGGGACTCCCATGGCTGCAGCATGAACACGGATACAAACTTATTAATATCCAGTTGAAAATGCATGATAAGGAACCTGACTTTTCTCAATTGTTTAAGGGAAATCTATTTGTTCGTTACAGGGAAAGAGGAATTGTTGGGTGGAGTAAAATGACCTCTTTTCTGCAAAGGCCGGTGGTAACAAGGCTGGTTGGGGCATCTCCTCTCACAATGGTCTTCAGCTTCAGAGCCTCGAGACAAAATGGGGAATAAGATATTACACAACAGAGATATCAGAAAATCCTGTTTGCTTTCACTATAATAATCCCTTTTAATGTTACTACCACATTAAGACCAACAAAGTGAAGAAAAAGCTAAATATCTTCCTCCGAAATGTAGTGTAGTAGAATCATACAGAACCTCCAAACTCTATTTAGATATAATATAAATGTATTTCTATCTCACGGTGGTGGAGAAGATCCGGGAAAGAAGCCTAGCGAAACTGAAAAGTATGATAAAACACAATAATACATTTAATAAAAAATTCCTCTCAATAAAATTCAAATTGCACAAACGCAAACCATCTGATCAGATCGACAATTTCCATTTCAAGCTGCACAGTCAAGCGGCTGCATTATCATATCTGCATGGACAGGCAATCTGGAGATCACCATATCAATACCAACATAACACTGGTTCTGGTGCACAGCCGTGCACATCCACCGGGGGGAAAAAAAGAAGCATATTTCGTCCTATTAGGGATCCACGGGGAACACAGAATCATTGTACATGATGTGCACCACGCGAGAGGGGGGGGGGGGCGCACACTGAGAGGCAGTTTAGTCCGGGACAAAAGCCTCGTCTCTGCAAAACGGGATCATCAACGAGTCGACACGTCTACCTTCCTTTGTTTTCACGGTTTACAGCTCGATGCGTCGATGCCCTCTCGGCAGGGTTTGCAAATGAAGATAACAAGCAAAGGAAACACGAGAGGCAGCATATCTTTGGTAGCGCAAACATGTCTCTTAACAAGCTAATTAATATGTTCAATGGAAAATATGAAATACTGAGTGTTTCTCTTCAATGTAGACTGGAACCTTAAGAAAAAGCAGCCTGTTGAGCTTGAATTCACAAAAAGCCACAAATAAGTAAAAATTCATTGTGTCCTCAGACTTGTATAATGTGTATAATCATAGTTACGTCAGCGGCCCGGACAGAGGTGTAATGATGATTACATCATCCCAGTAATGACGGAACTGTGGCTCATGCACCTGATTCGACAGTCTCTTATTTATTATTTATTCAACCTTGGCCCTCCTGAAAGTAGTTGTCCAGTTCCCTTAGCCGCCTGTCAGGAGTTATAGCTCTTAAATGACCTCACGCTGGCATAAAGAGTCACACATTTTGCTGAAACGAGAGAGGCTACATTTTAAAGATCTCTGTGGCTTTAGTGAAGATCGTGGTTTCTTTATTTGGCTCCTCATTGTACCTGAATGGGTCATTAAGGCCATTAGCTTGAAGGATACCAATTTTCTTATCCATCTCGGACTGACATGGGTGTGTATGAGTTTTAAAATCTTCTATTTAATATGTAAATATTTGACCAAAAATGTAAACACAATCTTTAAGAATTAACCGGGGGCCAATGATTCAGTAATGAAATTCATATATATATATATATATAATATATAATTCGACCAGTTAGCTTACGTCTCTGATATTCTTCTCAATGATGCTTTAGTATGTTGGTTTGTCCATGTAGGCTGTTGATGGTGGTTTCTGTGTTCAGAGCTTTCTTACCTGCCCTATTCTAACAAACTCGGCCTGCCGCGCCTCCTCCTTCTTGCGCGCCGACTTGGGTGACTCAGGCAGCACGTCGCTGAAGGACCGCCGGTTCAACATGTTCTGGGGGGAAAAAGGAACCTAAAACGTGGAACACCAACACACAGACACACAAACACACAAGGGAAAAAGAAAGCAGACAGGGGGTCTTAGAGGCCGACCCTGGCTCGGTGGGGGGGGGGGCAGCAGCAGCAGTAAAGCACAGTCGAGTGGAGGAGCAACAGCGAAGGAACAAAAGGGATGCGAGGGGGGAGAGAGAGAGAGAGAGAGCCCTGCTGAGAAAGTCAGCATTGCAGCAAAGTGCAGGCCGCGTGGTGTGCGCGGTGTGCACAGCGTGCACGGGGTGCACGGGGTGCGGCACCAACGCTCGGCTCTACAGCGACTGGAGGAGAGGAGGAAGAGGCCGGCGGTCGGCGGTGCAGCCGTACCTTGTGTAGGTCAGGCATGAGGTCTTGGTAGAGCGAGCGGATCAACATGTCCAGGGTCCGCTGACGCTTCTGGGCAAACGTGGGCGTGTCCAGTGTGGCTTTCTCTCCATTGATTACTGCAAGAGATGAAGCAAGATCAATAGAATATATATATATGGATGATGGATTTATTGGCTGTATTCTGATGCAGTTCCCTTTTATTTCATCGTCTTACATTTGACTAATAAAAAGTCCCTGAATTCTTGGTGATCAGTAAATACAGGCGGAGATGGGAGAGGGGGTCCAAACAGCGGAACGCTCTCCTCCGAGAAAATCTTCAACCTGTGACAAAGAGCAGACATGCAGCATCTCTCGTTTGCCTACGAACAATGTTGAGCGCATCCCACGGCACAGTGAGGTGAAGACAGCTGCTCTTTTTAATCAAAGGAAACAATAGAGAGGAATTGTTTTACGTCGAGAAATGAGGAAGCAGCGGCCAGTGAGGAACCCCGGCGTTAATCAAAGCACTCACCTGTAACTGTCATTCTGGCTATTATACCTAACTAACGCAAAGATATCTGCGGGTGAAGTATAGGAAACTCTGATTACATAGCAGGCACAAAAATCAAGCCAAGTATCCTCAGTGATATCGGCTGAATAGCAGAAGCCCCCTTGAAGGCGCCGCTGACGACCACTTCATTTCTCTGACAAATCACCGCGCGAGCGAAGGATACGGGTGAAGTGCGATCGGATCATAGACGGCTTGAAGGACGACGAAGCGTCGTCCCCTTCCTGGAATACTATGGTGACGATGTCGTTTCCAATGTGTCTCTTTCTCTCCACCTGCCGGAGGGGACGGACCAAAGAGACATCAGATCACATCATTACAAAACAGTATTTGATTCATGGGCTGAGCAACAAGTGACAACGCTGATAGATAATCACCTCACACAGTTGTTACGACGGACTGACATTTGAGTATTTAATTATCTATCAGACACTGAGCAAGATTAGCATTACGACTTTCACGTTTGATGCATAATTGCGGCACGACGCGTCTTGAAGTACCGCGTTTACTACCAGCCGTTTGTCACAGTCCCTGCCGACCCCGTTGGCCAAATGAGTGGGAAAAACTTCCTTTGATGCCGGGAGAGCATTACGTGGGGTTATTCAAGCCTTTTTCATAGAAAACAGCTGGCTGCAGTGTTTAGAAACGTCTCTTTCAACTGGAATGCCAACCATACAGTTTGTTAATAATTCTCCTTAGGTTTATCATTATGAACTTTTACATTAGAATAAATCATGTATCATTTTACTATTAAGAAATATAAATATATAATATTTATGATGGCTAAGTTGATGAGGAGTCAATGATGGGAACACAGTGTGTGTTTCCAAGCTCTCGACACCACAAACACCTTAAGAAGCAGTGATCATTTCAGCTCTTTGATATCAAAACATAAAAGGCATCAAGAACATTTATTGCACTTTCTTCAGTTCCATCTCTCAGCCTGATCTGCCTTCCCCTAAACGACATGTTTTCCTGGTCTGTGATGGTGCGATGGCTGCTGTGTCCACCCAACGATCTCAACGTCTACAAGCTGGCAAACATCTAGTGTGTGATTCATGACAACACATCCTGAAAAGTAATTACTGAAGCGCAGGCGAGGAAAGTCACATTAAAATGCATGAAATGCTAAAAAAAAAAAAAAAATTTAAATCACAAGCCCACTACAATCAATGTCAACTTTGCACGCAAGGCCTTAATTATCGAAGAAACACATCTCTGCGCAATCATCCTCCAAAGACGATAAGCCCTCTGGAGACCTCAATTTAACTGCACCGCATTCCGACTGCAGAGCCGCCGCGCCCACAGGTGTGAAACGCATCACATTCTCTGGTCTGGTCTCTCGGGTGGACGGCAGGCAGGCCACCTCACATTGCGCGAGCACACACACACACACACACACACCGTTCCTCGTTATTGTCTTTTTTATCTTGAGAAGAAATCCAATTATATGCCAGATCTGCTAAGCGGCATTCATTATGATTCAGAAGGACTAATATTGGCTCTGCAGAACGGAGCTCTACCGTAACGCCAGAGGGATGTGAACTTTAGAGAGTACCTGAAATAAAAATACATATATTAATACAATGCGCAGCTTCACATGCAGACACCCACCTGCTGCTTGTTCTCTTTCGAGTAGGGCAACATGGTGGACACATGGAACATGAGCTCGTGGCCCTGGTACACCGTGTAGATGGACTTGATTCCCGTAGTGTCGTCTGCAGGTGAGCACAGGCAGAAACAGGAGAGCACGGTTGAACAAAGCGCTTTGCTAGAGGGGATCGTTCCCGTGCTTCAGCTCCCTTACTCTTGGTGTCCAGCCCTCCGCGGTAGCCGGCCCACCCCTGCAGCGTGACGGCGTCGCCCAGCAGAGTGAGGAACTTGTCGAAGCTGTCACTCCCCGTCTCTGAAACGAAACACGGGGGGCTTTTAAACCTCGGAGATTTGGTTTTTATACGTCACAGTGCACCCTGTTTTAAACATTTGGGGGAATACACTTATTTGCGGCCTTTGCCGCGAGTCTGCTGAGAAGATAGAAAACACTTTTACAGTTTGTCCACAAAATATGAAGCACCAGCTGGTTAACTTTGCACAACTGACGATTAAATCCTCACGGCAAAAACCTCCGGCTCGCTTATTGAAATGTCATACCTCGTCTGTTCAATCTGCACATGAATAATACAAGAAATGCAAGTTGTGTGCTGAATTATTTATTGGCAAAGTTAATTTTTATAAATGAGCTTAAGCGGCGCAGGTTGGTCGACTTTGTTACTTTCAGAGCGCCTGCAGCATCATCGTCATCCGACAGATACAAACGACGATCTCCTCATCCGACTCTCGGCAAGACGAAAGCGTATTCCCCCAAATGTCAAAGCAAGCCTTAACAGGTGTGACCACTGAGACAAGTGAGATTTACCGTTGCTGAACATCTCGTCATCTGTGAGCTGTCCATCTTTGGCAAACAGGACGCCGAATTTAAAGTTGACGGAACCCTACAAACATAAGGCCGAGTTAAACATTTCTAAAATCAGATGAAGAGTCAATATGTTACCGGTATGATATGTGGGTAGATTAGTAAAAGGAAACCAAACAAAAGGGCATGAAATAAGTAGTCCCTTGATAATAAATGAGCTCTACATTTAGCGATCAAAGAACAACTATGATAACTGTGAGCGCGTCGTCGTCCATTACCTCCTGTTCCTCCAGCACCAACAAATCCTGAGGAAAGAGGACATTTCGTTATGGAATCATGATTCACACTCTCTAGCAGTCCAGCCTGAGGGGTAATGTACAGTTCGGACGCTGCAGATCGGGCTCGGCGCGAAAAAAAAACCAGACAGCGGACGCAAGTCTCACCTTCTGAATCTCCGGGTTGAGGATTTCCCTGGGGCCCTTCTCGAACCTGTCCATGTTCATGGCACTTAAAGCAGGAGAAGGGGGGAAGGGGGGGGGAGAAGTGTGTTTAGGGTGGATGGGAGACGAATGTCCCAGCGGGCTGCACACTTCTCCTCCTGCTTGTACCGTTTGTCCTCGTACGGTTTCAGACCGATGAATGTCTCCCGTTTAATGCACCGTGTTATTGTCGTATACGGTTACGGGTCACTCACTGGGCCACTGATATACGATGTATCTGGTTCCAGCTTCTCAAATGTAAAGATTTTGCTGCTTTCTTTGTAGTTCATCAAAAGTTAAACATGTATTTTTGGGACTGTTGATCATACAAAACGAGCAACTTAAAAATCAGGCTCCGGAAAATTATATTGACCATTATTTTATTAAGACAAAAATGTTAAATTGTTTTATTCATACAAAATTGCAGTCCTTTATTTGCTGTCTGTCATATTTGTCTGCAAAGCATGAGATGACCTCCAATTACAATCCTCACACGTTTTGTAAAGGGGGAATTGAGCTGCAGGGCTGCACTTCTCACCTCAGGATGGACTTGACTGATAGTGTTTTGGTCGGGCTGTAGGGGAGGCTGATCTTCAGGGTGCCCTAATCAAAGAAGAATAACACCGATCAGAGATTACGCCGCTTCTCCGAGGAATGACGCCATCTAATCGGCTGCGTTGTGGCCTATTTATACACTTACAACATTTCTTTCTCCAATCATTTATGGGAGGAATACAGAGGATTTAATACGGGGTTAAACCAGAGCAGTCTGAGCCAAACAAAGTTGTTCTGCTCAACAGCAACAACAACATCCTGTAGCCGAGAGTCTGACAGAAACAAGACAAATCAATGCGACCAGGCAGCGGAGGTGCGCCGCGCTAATCAGGTTCCAGATAAGGCTGAAGGCCAAAATTAAATCCAAGCTATCTCGGCCGTGAAGCCGAGTCGACGAGCTGCAAAAACACAATAAAGAACGTGCGTCTCACTCGTGCACGCGCACGCACACACACACACAAAGAGCGAAGTAGAATATTGTTTTGTGTCGCTTCATTTTGAAATGCGCAAAAAGAAAAAATACATCATCCAATAAACAAGGCAGATGTTTAAGCTTAATTTGTTGTTCAGAGGTTTCAGTTCTCTCTCCTCTGTTTGGGGAGGAGCCAGTGAGGCGGCGGTGGAGAGTAGCCAGGTGTGTTAAGTACATTATGAGGTACTTGTACACTACTTGAGTATTTCCGTTTTATTCTTCCTTATACCTCCATGAAGGAAATATGAAGCCTCTTAGGAACCGCTTCCTTTGACACTTTAAATACATTTTGCAGATAATACTTCTGTACTTTACATTAAAAGACGTCCTGTGGCGTTTTCTTGTGAACAAAAAAAAGGAAGTTATTTTTACATTCATAGAATGCATTGCGTATGTCCTTGGGGGTCTAACAAATGTGTATCCTATGAATGCATTTCCCTCCTCTTCCACA
The DNA here is from genome assembly GCF_964276395.1 of Gasterosteus aculeatus. Lineage (NCBI taxonomy): Eukaryota > Metazoa > Chordata > Actinopteri > Perciformes > Gasterosteidae > Gasterosteus > Gasterosteus aculeatus. The sequence continues at coordinate 4,002,832 of NC_135702.1, read as the reverse complement.
ACAAAACAAACCCCACTGGGAACCTTAAAGCGGATTTCGGGACTCTCACAAAGGGTCCGAGTGCCCCCCCCCCCCCTCCCCCTTTCTGCTGGCATGTGAACTCACCGTCTTTCTCCAGAGGATGGCTCTGTACTGAGGAACCCGCTGGTTGTTCTGGTCCGACAGGACGACTGACATGTAGAAGGGGTTCTTCTCTGCATCTGTACCCACGTAGTTCTGATGGACTGGGGAGACGGAGACGATAGACGGACACAATTAGAGACAATTAGCTTGGTCTGTTTTGCTCTGCCTCCACTCTCCACTCGTACCGGTTTCTTTATTATTTTCTGTGCCCTCTGCAGGCGCAGACAAAGATCTCCACCGTCGCACAGTCAGGCCACTGCTTCTTCGGTTGACCGGGCAACATCCTCAGAAACAATGCAGAGCAGGCCTCCAAACCCAATTAGACGCAGGATCTCGGCCTGAATCGCGGCCGTTCTTTTTGTCCTGCTTCTCTTTCCCGAATGTTTTCTTTCTTCGACAATATCATTTTCCTTCCCCCGTCCTTTTTCCTTTTTTGTCAAAATCTCTTTCTTACTCGTTAATCGTGTTTCTATGCTTCATGTGAGTTGACTTTGAGGTTGGGTTGCAATTATACACTTGTTAGTTCAGACAGTACATTTCTCTGTGTGGGAAGAAAGCGTGTTAGTGAATCAGGAATGGTCTTCATACCCGATGAAAGACAACAGGGGGACGTTTCACCATTCTGCTCCAATTCAAGTCCCGGTGTTGGAAGCGTCATTGGACAGGAAGTGCTGGTGGTAGAACAGTTGGCCCTGGGTTCATAACATGTCCCGTTGTGTGACGCCATCAGCTGTGCTCAGGCTGTGAGGCGCAGATGGCTCAGCTGAAGTCCAAACGGGGTCGAGCCAACTTTCTGGAGAGGCGGCTCGTTTCAAACTGCCAATGCCTCACCGTGATGGGACCCTGACAGTCATCTCCTTCCACCTCGGGGGGGCTCCGTCCTGTACCTCAACCTCCTCGCGATTTAAAAAATCGCCGGCGGGGGAACCGTGGCGCAACGACCCTTTGTTGCAGAGCCTTGCGGGCGGCGTCCCGGTGAGGATGCTGAGACGACGAGGGTCCGAAAGGTGAAGGAGGAAGTGAGCGCCGCCGGCCGCAGACCACCAGGGCTCATCCGCAAAGGCAGCGGTCCGATCTAGATCTGCGTTATCGGTGGAGGGCGAGCTTTGTCTGGTTGGCGGTGAGGCCGCGTGTGCTCCGACGGCTTCTTCCCCGGGCGGCTGAAGCGGGTTAGAGAGCGGTGGAGACTCTCCGGGGGGGGGGGGGGGATACGGCTGGACGCTAACAAGTTTTGGCCTTGAATGAAGAGCAGTGCGGCGTGAGGACACGCTGACACGCTGAGGCTTTATTTCTGAGGCTCAAAGGCTCTCCCTCAACCGAACTCCATTTATTCCTCCCTCCACTCCATGTGTTTGATTGAATGTGTGTAGCAGAGCAGCGCTAACCTTTTCCCAGAAAGTATTTGAAGAACCATCTGGTGTGGTACTCTGGATTCTCCAGATGGACATCGGTTCTCCTCCAGGTTCCTGGCGTGTAGTCCAACGCCTGTTTGTAACCGAAACACATGCACAAATATATATAGACTTAAGTGTTATGATCATGTTTTATTATACTGTAATAACATCTCAAATATATCTTTATATCTAGAAGTTTACTTTGCACTTTATTTATTTATTCATCATTTTAACAGTCTCTTAAATGAGATTTATAAAAATTCACAATACATCCCGATATATTGAATCATACTCTCTGTCGTGGCGAATATTGTAAAACCAGAAGTCCTACTAAACGGAGACAATGACGTCATGTGTGCAGAAAAAGAGTATAATATGGCATTGACCTCATCCGACGAGCCATTCTCCACCCTGAAGCGCCCTGCCCTCTGAATGGCCCCATCTGCGTCACTCGAAATCAGCTGAAGGAGACGGAGAGACACAGACAGAGGCAGGCATGTTTAATATTAGACATGTGACAAAGCGTGACTTGTGCCGGGCCGTAATAAGCCGGACGGAAACGCATTAGAGCTCATCGCTGCAGAAGAAAAAGAGGAACCGAGGCGGACAAATCACCTCCATGTGACAACGGCGGCGTGACCCCAAAAAATAGATCTGTCCTCATGGAGGTTTATAATCACCTTCGCCACAATACTCAGCCATCGATAATTGCTCACGACTTTGCAATTACTCCTCCAACTCACTTCAGTGTAAAAAAAAGCGGTTTTATAATGTACTTTTCTTTCTCGCGCCTGTAACCCTCTGTACTCATCGCCCCAATTATCTGTCTCTGACTCACTTCTCTTTGCTAGGACAGAATGCATCCCCTATAAGCACATACAAATTAAAGTAATGGTTGCACAGTTTGGACAATTCTATAAACGCATCGACAATCCACTTATCAACAATTTTTCAGGGAGTTGAATGAGATTCAGGTAACGGTTAGACAACCCGATTAAACTCGGCGGACGGGCTCATTTTTAGCTGTGCTGGCTGCAGGAGTGGGTCACTTTTACATAGAAGTTTGTTTCTTGGTAGGTACCGAAGAGCCGGCCTGAAATGTGACTGCTTCGGCAAACGATAAAGGATTATGTAACACGTGATAGCTCGACTCTTGTCGTGATTTTTTTCTTCCTTCCCTCCTCATTCTGGATGTACCGAACCCCCTTTAACTTCTTCACTCACGTCCCCCTTTTCCTTCTCATCTCCCCCTTCCACCGTCAAACTGAATGATGCTTTGTTGCCAGGCAACGTATTGCAGTCTCTCCTCCCTTGTTGCCCCCTCCCCTTCCGCCTTTCTCTCTCCTCTGCGTCTTTTACCTCTTCTCTGACTGCCTTGGCTGTCGTACTCGATTTCTTGTCTCCCCTCGCCGATAGAGGTCACTGCTTTACCGACATGTACATTTATAAAGAGAGTTGGCTGCTCGCACTGGGATACGTCCAGATGGCCTGAAACGGTCCGGCAGGGGCGAAGCCAGAAGAGGAAGTTCCTCGGAGAGAAGGAGTAAACACGATAAATGTACCTCTTAGTCAGTTCAACTGACTTCTAGGAAGTACACAGACACAATGAAACTAGGGCAGCAACTAGAAGAATATTTTCGGAACTGAATAATGGGTCAATTATTGTCTAGTCTGACAGTTTGGTTCACAGAACGTCAGAATATAAATATTCATTTTCTGGAATGAAGATTTTCCGTGGCTCTCTGCACAAAATCCTTTTGAAATGAGTGATTGCAAACCAAAAAGTCATGTTGTAAAAGCATTTCTATTTATACGACACTGACTTCACACGCCCACACAAGGAAAGCACTGTTTGGATTTCCTCCCCTTGGTATACTGTGTATAATAAGATAAAAGAATCCATCCAAGCCGGTTTACTGCAGGTGCGAAGCTCTGATAAACGAAGGAGGTTTCTGTGCAATAATTGGCTGCGTCTTAGCAGAGGCTGCAGGAAATACTGCCTTCTCCTCCCTCGTATACATATTAATCGGGCTGAATTATGTTTTCTGCTTACTTCCTGGCGTGGTGGTGTGCGCGCCGGTGTTTATGCGTTAGTGAATGAGGTCTCCGTTCAAATTTGTGTGCGTCTGCCCATAAATTGCAAAGGAAATGTCGAAGCTATGGTCCCTATCTCCTTCCACTCCTCCTGCCTCCTGCAACATTAACTGTCCAATCGCAGGATAATGGAGGGGAAATAAAGTGCACCGCCTCCATAGTGTATTCTGAAAAATGTGTGACATTCTGTATTTAATGTGAGTTTAGGGACGATTTTGCGCATCCCTCTATGAATTGGCTTATCTTGCATTTTCTTCGGGTGAAAGGATGAAAAATGGCAGGAGAAAGGAGCCATTAAGCGCAATAGGGAGTCTGCATGTGTGTGTGTCTGTGTCTACGCGTACACTCACGCGTGCATCACGCAGCCATGCAGTGTGTGTGTGTGTGTGTGTGTGTATGAGAGTGAGTGTGTGCGCGTGTGTTGAGGTATTAAATCATCAATACTTTTGTGACTGCTGATAGATAATTGATCTCATCAGTGGGCCTGTTCATGCACACTCACAATCCTCCGGGAAGGCAGAGAACACCGAGGCGTCGCGGCGTCAGGGTGGAGACGATGGAAGGGGGGGGGGGGGGGGGGGGGGGGTTGGTGGAGAGGATGGAGGGGGGGTGGAGGGAGGGTGAAGGGGTGAAGAGAGGCAGGTGCATAGTCATGTAGGGGGAGATATCATTGAGGGATGAGAGGAAACCGAGAAAATGACAGAAGAGGAATAGAGGCGAATAAAATGAGTGTGACTGTTGGAGTCTGGAGGAGCTTGTACGGGAGCTTGATGATTAGCAAATCAGAGTTTAAGATTAAAAATAGCAGTTCTCAAGTTTAAATCCCAGCAAAGCAAACTTTTTACAACGCATCCCTCAAGATGAAATCATCATCATTTTAGCATATAATGATAATAACAAACTTGAGCTATACAAGATATGAATGGCAGACGATTACTGACAAAACAATTGGACCAGTTAAAGTTTCATACCATGTAAACAAGTGTAGTTTTATTTTTATTCTCAGGGTCCCTGTTGTATGCTGACGATAGAATGAAGAAAGGATTCCCATCACAGGGTCAAAACCCACAATGAACTACAACTACTCACAAATATTGACTGCGCAGTGAAAAGCCTGAATCATCTGCACCGAAGGTCCATTGTGTTACTAATTGTTTGAATAAAGCTCTTTCCGCTGTGCCGGGGTACCCTTGTTAGTTGAACCATTTTCATGCTTTTTAAAGTTATTTTTAAACTTGACGTCAATACAGAACATCCTCGGATCAATGAAATACTTGCCAACGAATTCAATCTGCTCACATGTTTCCATGTGGTTTCTGGGAGCAGCTGCGGTCAAGCTGTGATCAGGCTGATTAACAACGCGCAAAAAAAGCCCTCTCATGCCGCGTTAGCCTTCCCGCGACGCTATTCATCACGTATCACGGCAGCGCCACGGCAATAACGTGCACAGAAATACGACAGCAACGCTGATGAGATTACCGGGCGAAGGCATCCGGCCGGCCGGCAGTCACACCAGCACACCGGCACACCCAGATCGGGCAGATCGGGCAGATGCCGCAGTGACGCCTGCGATCAACAGATTATTGGTCGTGTTTCAGAGAAGAATAGGAGGAGGAGGGGAGAGATGAGACAAAAAGAGCAAGCAGAGAGAAGTGTGATCTGTGATGGGGCACGAGACAAATGTTTATATTTATATTTCCTGTGTCACTTGCCCGGCGACCCTGGACGGGTCATGGAAGTGACTAATAGGTTCAACATGTGGTCAGTTGCAACTCGCTGCTGCAGCTTCTTTTTAAGGACCCTCACAGAACGCCAGGGGAGAAAAGAGGAACCAGATTTGATCACAGGTCTCATGTGTCAGAATATACAATTTGGGGAAATTTGACAAAAGGTCATTTTATTTTTAAGTTCCCATCCATAGCTTTTAAAGAACGTTAAACCAAATTTAAAGCACGACCCAAATACAAATGTTTTAACTCAATCTGAACCGATTTTGTAATTGCAATTTGTGACCACGGACAAAACACACAAACAAACCCGCTCTCACACACACACACACACACACACACACACACACACGCAGGCCGAGAGTGGGAATAAATTCAGTGTGACGGTGCAGTCAAAAGCCCCCGAGGCAGTGACAGTAACGCTGGCAGGCAGGTGGGAGTGGAGCAGTCTGCTCACCAGTCGCTGTGCAAGACTGACAGCTAACCTCTCAACACAATGTCTCACACACACACACACACACACAAACACACACTGTTGACATTTCACAGACGGCCTCTCGACTATCCCTCACTGCCTTCCTCTCGAATAAAGAAAATTCATGTAAAGCAAAAAAAAAAGAAATCCCCGCCGACCTCCAAGCTGTTGCGGCTTAAACCGTTGTGGGTTTCAACGGCAAAGGCACAATTCAGCTTTTGAAAAAGTGACACCAAGAGTGTGTGTGTGGTTAATAGAAACATAACATGGGCACACAGCCACACACACACACACACACACGAGACTGATTAACCACACATGCCGTTAGGTCAGGATGACTTTCACAAACAAAATCATACAATTCAATCAGTTCCAGTCCAGTGAACTGGTGAGTGCGTAAATATTCCGCCGGCTCGTGATGATTTCAGAGTGATTATCGGAGAAGCCGCACCTCCGTCGCTCTGGATCCTCCTACCTTTCACAATAAAAGCACATCAAATTGACTAAAAGCCTTTTGCTGAAAGGATAAACAAGCATTCAGCGCAGGCAGATGCTGCCGGGGGTCAAAAGGATCCTGGTGGTTCCCCTTCTGCACGTGCAAATCTATTCAAATATTTTTTATGAAAAGTAAGTATTTTGCATTTGCGTGTGGTTTATTTGTCACGGCCTCGGTGTGTAAAGGCCTGTTGTGTCTTGTTGTTGGTCAGCTTTTAAGCTCATGAAGCTGCATTAATCAATAACAGCACGCAACCCTCATGCCTCATGCCAACAGAAAGGCTGCTCTTCACATGTAAAAGTAGTGTGTGTGTGTGGACTGCAGTGAATCATGTCTGTGGAGGAAGCTGCTCACATTATTCAACTGCCAACTGATTTCAATAATGCCAAAAATAAAAGCAGACAGTCCAGGATGAGTCACGGCTCTGCTTGTGCCCGGTCTCTCTTGTTAGGGAGTCCCTGCTTTGAATCTGCGTCTCCAGCTTGTGTTTTGGACGTTTGAAAAGCGCGTTCTTTAAAGCACTGGAGCACAATGGAGTTATTGTCGCGTCTGGACGAGACGCGGCACAAGCGAGGAGTGATTTGTTGTGATAGTGAGGTTTTTGTGGCAGTCACCGTAACTTTCCCAAAGAGAAAAGGACATTGTTAAAAAGTTTTATAGTTATTTTTCATGACTGTCGAGTGTGGAAAAAGTCAGCAACTTTTAATACATACATTTAATACATGTCAAATGTAATATATAATACAAAACATATATTTCTCAATGCATACATTATAATTGGTTCTAAGCTAATATTTCTAGAATTCTGAGCAAAAGATTACATTTTAACATGATTTAGCATTTCTCTCTGTAGACATTTCTTTAAGAGTTTGGGTTTGTGATATTAATAGTGTTTGTGATATTCTCAACTAATTCTGATATAAAGTGAAAAGAAATCTGTCAAAAATTATTCATTCATATATTTTATTTATGGACCGAGCAGTGCATTTTGAAAAAAAAAGAAAAAACCTTCATTGTAAACTTTTCTACTTTTTTCAAAACTTTTTGTTACGTCAAATCATCAGCAGCTAAATGTGACAATTGTGGATATTCGAGAGGTGCAGAAATGCCGCCAGGAACACAGAGCGCACGAATTCAATTGCCGGCAGCACGAGGAGCTGTTTGTCGGCTAAAAGGCACAAATCTCGCCTGGAGAGTCGCGGCGTTAAACGGCGCGAGAGCCACAGTTGACGAAAACACTTTCTCTTGTAAGTTCACACAGGCAATTATCGTGCTCTTTCAGACAAAATGTCATGCAGGGTGAAGGACCAAAGATGATTGCTGTAACGGAAGCTCGGCATCGTGTGCTTATTATCCCTGATGTTCTTTTCTGAAGATCAAGGTTTATCAAGCAGCGTCTTTCATTCGCCATTATCCACTTACTACTCTATCAAACATAACCCTGTTATCCCTCGGGGGGATGTTTAAAAACAGACTCATACTGGAATGGTGCTATTGGTAATTAAAACCTTGAATGTCCATTTTACACGATGATGTCGCTACTTTATGTTAGTTTCTCATTCCACTTGTGATCACGGCTGGAGCCGGCGGGAGATGTTCTTAGTTTAGCGTGAAGAAGGAGGGAAGCAGCTCGTCTGACTCTGTTCTTGCTGTCAGAATGAGTCAGTAAGTACGTCTAAAATCCTGACGGGAGTTTTAGAGAGCCCGGCTTCTGGTTTCCCCATCTTTCTGTTAAGCTAAGCTTAGCTAATCTTCTGCCGACCCAGGCTTAAATTTTATTAAACCGATCCTCTTATCTAACTCCCAGCAAGAAACCATATCGGCATATACCCCAAATACTTTAACATTAAGTCCACCAAATACCCACAAAAAAAAATCATCAAATAAATGTTTTAATAAAGATGAGAAAAAGAATCGCAAAGCATCGTGGGAGTAAAAAAATACTAATCAAGCGTTATTTTATTTGTAAGTAAGACAACTATTTAAACGCGTTTTCCACTCAATTACGCACATAGATGTCGCAATTAATAGATCAATAATGAATGACAATTATCTAATTGACAATTAGTTCGGAGGTCATTTTAAGGACCGGTGCCTCTTCTCAACATCAAACCCGGGAACAGCATTCACCTTTTCATCCATTACATTAATTACCAAACCACGAATCCATCATGACGGATCACAGTGGACCCCTCGGCCTTCATCTAGCGTTCCAGTGGTGCGTAAGATGCAAAGATGAAGAGGTCACGGAGTATTCAGCGCCGCGAGCACCGATGCCATCAGTTCATTAATGCTGGCTCACACCCTCTCTTTATGTTTCTCACCCCCCCCACACACACACACACACACACACACACACACACACAGCAGCATTGTGTGCGTTGTCAGTCTGCGAGTGCCGATATGCGACATGTGGTTTCTCTGTACCGGCTCAATCACTCATGGGACAACCCACAGTATGTCGCTGGTAGGAAGTACGATTGCAGTGTGAAACCGTAGGACTTCCCGTCCCTCTGGGTTATCGGGAGGCACAGAGACGCATTGAGCTGGGGGGGGGGGCGTTCACACCCACAAACACACACACACACACACACACACACACACACACACCCTTACAGTAATAATGACTCAACAGCTTAGCAACCAGCCACAAATACACACAGTCACAGTGTGACGCCGCTTTCAAAGCAAATGAACTTTGGAGGCCGAGCAGGCCGCCGAGTCGTGGACCACGCCCCGCACGCCGTGACTCATCGGCCGCCCCGGACAACAAAGAGGAGAAGGCGGTAGTGGCAGGCGTGAAGGGAGGGGAGATCATGAGCAGAAGCATCAACACAGGGGATGAGGGGGGTCGCTCACCGTCGTCGGAACACAAAGAGACGTGTGTGTGTGCGTTGTGGGCGGGACTCACCAGCTCCACCGAACCATAGTGCTTCCTGCTGAAGTCCCCGCGTCTGCAGCCCAAGTCCTCCGAGGCCGAGCTGCAACACAAACGCATGGTCAGACACGTGGCCCGTCGGTCCTCCATCACACGGCACAGCTGCTTTTCTCCCGTCTTTCTCGGATCTCACTTCGTCTTCACTTTTATTTCTCTCTCGCTCGCCTTCCCATTTTATCGTCCCCCCCCCCCCCTCCCCCTGTCTGAGTCTCTGTCGATGGGGTAGGGCGGCTGGTGGCATGGCGACTGGCCCGGGGAGCGGCGGCCAACCCCAGTTCTGATTGAGACTCTGGTCCTGATCGAATTAAGCCACAGTGATAGATGGAGACTCGCCGGAGGCCGACCCGGACTGCTCCGACTGCTCAGACGCGGAGCAGACGCTGGTGCACGGAAAGTGATTTCACGTGTTTGAAAAATGTGAACACAGAAGATAATGATTGCATATAGACATCGACAAGCTGCGTTCATACACACCACATTCATTAAGCCGCTGTTTAAATAGTTGTTTGCATGTTTGTACTCATTATATCGCCGGACCCATAACCCGGATTCACCTGAGTACCTAAAACAATTGCTCCAGGAACCCGGAGGTTGGCGTCGCGCTGGTTCCCTCAACAACAGCTAATGGGATTTCCCATTGAATTAATGCAGAAAATAAGCCCCGTGGCAAAGGCGTGTACTTTGATACTTTTGTTTCATTCAAGACAAGAGAAACTTTAGGACTTTACATGCGAAAACAATAGAATAATCACGCAGGCAAGGTTGTACCGACCACAGAGTTAAAAAAACAACAACTACTCATTTCCACCTTTTAGGACCAAGCAGGACTCTTAGTGGCAGACACATGTGTTTGCACAGGCGGGGGGGGGGGGGGGATTCTTGTTTGTATACGTCTTTATGATCGCTCATCTTACAGCTCGTCTCCTCTCTCTCTCTCCTTCTCTCTCTGCAGACTGGGCCCTTTAATATATAATTCACACTCAAGCGTAAAGGCCGCGCCGGTGCTACAGGATGTACCCATCACTGTTTCCTTACCCCCCCCCCCCCCCCCCCCCGTCTACATATTGGTGATCAGGGTGGGGTCTGCCGTAGCTCCACCGCAACATGTGCCTCATGAGAAGGATTATAGCTCGGCGCTGTGGGAGATTAAGTGACACCATCCCGCCCGCCTTCCTAATGAAAACCCCTCCGTCGCTGGCTGCTTTCATTAAGGCTTCCTGCGACCTTAGTCTCTCTAGTCACTGCGGTTCAGCGGGGATTTTTTTTTTTTCTTCTTTGTTCCGTCGTAACTGTGGCTTGTTGGTTTGGGTTGAGTAAATACGTGCATCAAAGCAGCTACTCGTACACAAGGAAGGCTTTGTTTGCAGAACACTTGTATTTGCCAAATTTAGATGGCTTCCATGAGTACTCGGGGGGGAAATGTTCCGTGGTAAATAATGGTTCTTTCTAAACATGAGAGATATTTTAACACACGTGGGAGGCGTCGCACTTGGTGAGTTAAGAGCCATTTCTACACAAGGTGGTTTCTGTCGGCCCCAAATACTGTGCCAACTCCTATTAAAGAGTAGAGGGACAAACCTGTCAACACGGCTCCGGGCCACGCAGTTATAAAACAAATCCAAGGTTGTAAACAGATAGAAGATACTCAATTCTTCGCTATGGGGAAATACAGAATTTTCCCATTTAGGTTTTTCACTTCAAACTAGTGCCTAGTTTCATCAAAAAATAAATGCGATTTGATGAGCATTTAATATTAAATATTTTTCCTTTCAGTCAGGTTAACTGAGGTCAACACTTAAATATCTCAATTAACTATTGGCAGGATTGAAAATGACATTTTCATCTAAAGTCAATATTTGTAATGATGAAGTACCAGCAAAACTAATTGCAGTGTCACCATGAGCTGTAATATTCATTGCACATCTCGGCTTACTGTCGTACACAAATACTTTGCTGAACATGGTAGAGATGTCCTTCTAAACATCAGCACGTTAGCATCGTCATTGTGGGCATGTTAGCATTCAGCTCAAGGCTCAACCTACTGTATACGTTCAGAGTCACCAGCACGGCTTCAGACCCTTACGATTATCATCCTTCAGAGCTGCCCACATGTCCGGACATCATGACTTGAACTCTGCGCCGCAGAAAGGTCCAGTCACTTTCCAGCAGCCTAATGGCCTGTTTGCCAAAGAAAAATTACGTTGAAAGCTTGGCCCAAAGAGAAATAGCTCTGAGACAGAACAGAGGTAAAGCGGATATTCATTACTCCTCATAGCACAAATCACACAAAGTATGAGGACGAGCTGGACAAAGATAAAGCTGACTCTCACACACAAAAATAAGAATAAGCCAAACCGTGCCATAAGCGCAAAACAATAAGTCAGCATTGCGTAACAGAAAAGGGAAGCATTTCATGGACATGTTCTGCTCTTCTGCTCCCTCTCTGATGGTGCACCATGGAGAGGAGGCGTCCCCACTATTGGCAGCACTGTGCCATAAGGGCTTTACGATCTCTCTCTCTCTCTGCTCAAGTGGGACTGCGTTGAAGAACGTGGCATCTTCGGATCGATCGGAGAGACTGAAAACGAGTCCTTCCGGACGAGATCTGGACTCGGCTGGACAGTTTAAGCTCGGTATTACGTCGCTGCCGGTGATGCCTGCGCTGCGTGCACCTCCGGTCTACCATGAAGTGATGGGCATGCGATGAATAATTCAGACCGTTCATTGTGCATACTGAAATATCTACACTCAAGAGGCACGGCTCGGTGGACAAACAACACAACAGATGAACCGACTTGGTTTCATAAAAAAACTGGCGCAAAAAACCGGCGCAGCGGTTCGATTAAAAGCTGTTGCGGCGCGTCAATAGTTCCAGACCGGAGACTTGTGGATTCAGCAGCACTCGGTTTACCAGCAAAGATCAAAACAAGAAGCACCATATACATGAGTATAGTATCAAAACTCGACCAAAACAGTCTTGAGATTATTCTCAACGTTATCAGACGATCCGAACGCGCAATACGGCATTTTACGCGTGATGGTTTGCACACCGGAGCAGGTGTCTCCAGCTGTGTCATTTCCTCCGGGGGCTGCAGAATAAAACGCTGCAGGTGTGTGACAGAGCGACGGAAGGGCGCTGTGCATTCAACAGATGAGAGGTGGCATGCAGAAACACCCGTCAAAGTAGCATTTCTTTGGTCGTTATTCTTTTTTTTTTTTTACCGATGATTGAAAGTCAACAGTTTGTTAGACGCTGGATCCACACTCTTCATGTCCCCATGCGACGTCAGCGACCACGACAAGGAACCGGCGTCTAGCTGCGTCCTCTCCCTCGTCTCCGTGGGTCCGTCCTCCCGTTATGATCGCAGGGGCATCCCCGCGGCGCGGACTCCCAGCAGCAGCAGCTGATGATGATGATGAGGATGAAAACCCCCCCGATCGGCGGTCGGACTCTTTCTGGCTCCGGTCTGTGCGCGCGACTGTGCCATAGGAGCGGTGCGTGTTTGTCTCTCTCTCTCTCTCTCTCTCTCGCGCTCTCTCTTCTCCCTCCCCTCCACAATTTGTTGCTGGAGCCTCCGCAGAGCAAATAGCACCATTCAGAGCAGCGTATGTGTACCCCCCCCCCCTTTCTTCTTCTTCTTCTTTGAGCTACTGTTACATCACCATCAATTGAGGTTTCTAGTTAAAGATCCCGAGGCTCATCGCTGTGAGATAAAGAAAGAAGGGAACTTGAACATGCATTTACATTTTTCCTGGACAGCTGGGAGCATGAAGGGGCAGGAAATGCCTTTTCTTCATGCTTTCCAACTTTCTAACGTTCGGCATGTTAAATCCATCAAGTCTGGTATTGTAAATGTAAATCTGTTATTCATTTTAGTACAACAACAGCTGTATTTATAATATTCTTTAATAATATGTTTAAGCACTCCCCGGTTCCCTCTTGGACTCTACAACAGGTCCAGGCAATATTGAGGTCATTCATTCATCCATTTTTCATTCCTGCGGCCTCCGTTTTTGCCCTTCCTCCTCTCTTATCTTCCCTTTCTACATCTTCAAAATGCACCTCTCTCTCGGCCTTCCATTGACTTATTTAGCAGCATGTTGCAGTGTGCGAGTGGCCTCTATTACACCGCTGGTGCATTCACGGAGTGACGGCGTGCCGCAACAAACACCCCCTCTTGCCCAATAATGTCCAGGCGGAAATATCAAATGCTTTTTCTTCTTGCCCAACTAAATACGTTAAGGACCTTAAGTTAAGTTTGCACATTTGATGAATATTCTTGGCCGGAATAAGTACACGATGACGAATAACTACTCGTTTGACCGTATGTGAGACCCACGCGAGACAAGAGGCAGTTTACAAACAGCTTCTCCGTTACATCGTTCGTCCACATTAGCCGCTCGACGATCCACTATTCACCACTTTGTCTGCAGCTGCGTCCGTCTGCCGTTTGGTGCCGAGTGTAAGCAGCTTTTATCCGACCACAACAGCTGCCTGCTGTGACTCAGTGTGTGGAATAGAACGATGGGACGTGTAGGAAAGAAGATTGGGAACATGTCAAAGGGGGGGAGAGGCGGGGGGGGGGGAGCACAGAGAAAACCAAGGAATGTGGCAAAAACAGTCAAAACAGACTCAAATGTTTTATTCTCTGCACACACACACACACACACACACACACACACACACACACACACACACACACACACACACACACACACACACACAGCAGAGCGGTGAAATAGGAGCTCAGTTGAATCGGATACCTTCACAACAGCCACAGGCTGCATCATCCATCTTTAATCAGAAGAACCCCCGCCCCCCTCCTCCCCCCTCTGTGGCAAAGCCACAGCACAGGAAAACACCTAAAGACACACACGGCCCTTCTGATCGTGACCGTGTTTTTAAAGATGGCTCAAGCTGAACTGCAGCCGAGATCCGCGGCTGCCCGAAGATAAATAACTCCAACAGGGAGAGACGGGAAAACCCGGGTTTTTCTCACGTCGGGATCGAGTTGCAAAGAGTTGGCCCGAGACACCTGAACGCCCCTCGGCTCTAATTAGAGCCCCGAGGACGACCACACACACGCACATATTCACAGATGTCGAACAAACATAGCGGCATCGCGCACCCTCCCATTGTTGCACTGTGACACGCACAGGCCCACGTGACCTTTTGCGCGTCGCGGCTTCTGGTTTCCGACGGCCGTCCGTAACGAGGGAAGCCAGAAGGGGAATTGGTTCCCGTCCAGAGATCAGTGTGTGAATGAGGCCTTTGGTTCATCCTGAACGCACCACAGAGCTGCCGTCAGACCAGTGACCAGTGACCGGTGGCAGCAGTGCGCTCCAGGTGACGAGCAGGATAACCCATTAAAATGGTCTTCCATGTACACAGATGTTTTCGTTTGTATTGCTATTGATTCATTTGACGATGCCTGGCAGAAGATGCAGCGGTAAAAAAAAAGGGTTCTGGAGGAAGCAAAGCTCGATAATCCCACTGAGAGGGGAAGCGTAGTAGGCTACCAGCGGCTCTAACATGTAACGGCTTTTGACCAGCGGTGGTGCTTTTTTGCTCACGTCGCGTGCAGAAATTGATAACCGTTCGTCGATTCAATTTGTGGATTCCCTTTCTGTTGGACTGTTTTGGGCATTTTTCACGGCAGGATGATTCAACCAATCATCCTTCAGGCTTGTCATCTTCCACTTTTGGAGTTTAGCGCGCGTTGACATTCGCACACGGATTAACTCAACTCAAGGCCTCCGTCGCCGGGGAGGGGGCGGGAATTGCATTTAGGTGCACAGCTATCGACGCTGAATCACGCTGGTTCCAAAAAGAAAAAGGAGCGATTGCTTTAAATAGATGTATACAAATGGGTAGCTTTGGTTCCACTAGAGGTTCCACATGGTGCCACAATGGAAGAGCAGCAGCAGCTGAGAAAAGACTGCAGTTTTTTTGCAATGTCGCACTAGAACACTTATTCTTATTTGACCTTTTAAACAGCAGCATTTGAATAAATGACAAAGCATTGTCAACGATAAGACAATGGTGACTTCTCCACACGCAAGCCGTTTCCCCTTAAAATTGTTTTTGAAATGTTGCCTGATTTTAGCAGGCGGTGAAACGTGTCATAACACCCCCCCCCCCCCTCGCTGAGAGAGCAGGCCTGACGAGTGTAGTTCAGTGGACTAGATGTGACCCGGACAACTTAACTCATATTAACTTAATTCATGTGACGCAATAAGAAGTAATACAGTTTGTATTTTATTTTCAAATGAAGTTTAGCGAGTGGATTTCAGTACAGCGTGTTCTCTGCTGAAGAATTATTACAAATAGCTTTTAAAGTAGTTCTTAACCAACTTGTCTGCAGAGTTTTTAATAAGCAATGTATCTATTAAGACTATACAAGTTGTATTTACGGCTTCATATTTTTTAATTTTCATGAAAAAAAAATATATAAAGAAGGGTTAAATATGTATTGTACGCTAAATATATAGAATATTTAGCTCACTAAAACAGCACTATATAATACAGATTAATTAATGATGAAAATACTGTCCAGGTACTTATTCCATATCTGCCTTTTGGTGAAAACAAACATCATTTCAGAGAAAAGGAAGTAAAGAGCGTCATTTGCACAAAGCACACACACACACTCGCATGTGTAGACACACGTGCGGACGATTTGGATTCAGACCCCGGCTTCCTCCCTTCCAGCGCGTCCTAAATGCCAGCAGGTCACCGCGTGGCCTTCTGGGAAAATGTCACCGTGTCAGGGTGCAGCGATTGATGAGGGCTCCCTCATTAAATGTGATCAGGTGAATTGACCTTTTGTCCGCACCGGTCAGGCCGGCTCTGGACACCACTGCGGCCTTCGCCCCGCGGCTACATGTGTTGTGCGTCAGAGTTTGTGTGTGTGCGCGCGCGCTTTTGTGCAGTTTTCTTTTGACACGATGCATTTTAGTCCTGAATAAAATAAATATTGCATGACCATTTCTGCTGTGAGAGAACACAAACAGTCGAGCTGGTGGTCCGAATGAAACTCTGCTGAAGATCCAGCTGCTCTACACATAAACAGCACTTTTCCGTAGCGCACTTACTCCTCAGTAAGTCTTTTCTTATGCGGTTCCTGCTGCGTGCATGCACTCTACACTTTTATCTGAAACTCGTTTATCTGAAACTTGATGTTTACTTTGCAGAAGCAAAAAGATTGAACTAAAGTGACAAAGATCCAAAGTGTGGCTACATTTTCACAAATTACATTCTTACAACGACCAACAAACGGTAACACTTGGTTATACAGGGAGAGTGCGCCCCCTTGTGGCCATAAGGTGTATCACAATTAAATAAGAGATGTATGTAATACTCATGTATGTGATATCCCTCTCCAGCGTACATTAAACATTTGACGAAAAACAAAAACTGTACCCTATTTTCAAAACGATTTGAGTCTTCCGATGAATTGAAATGAAATGAAATTACATTTTAACCTAAATTATCACCCTCGTTGGCATCAATGATGTTCAGTGAGGGTCAGAGCTGTTTATGTGGGGACAAAGTGACATGTGCATTGAAAGATACATATTGACGCGGTTTCTACTTCAGTCATTTTTTACTATATTTCTGGAACCTCCGTCTGTAGTTTCTGGTTTGTTTGGAAAAGAGACAAGAATCAATGCACGAGAACGGCACCGCGTTAATCCATGCAGCTTGAACCCAATGCTTCACAAACAGCAGTTCACATTGCCCTAAAAGGATCATTTGAAATGGCTTGACAACAGATGCAGCAGGACTAAGACACCCCCAGTTGGGGAAACTCCCTGTGAGACGTTTATTTTGAAAGAATGTACACACAACAAGTTAATTTGATCCACAGCTTTACAGCCTTTGCTGAAAATACCCTCCCTGGCTGACTCTTTGCATACTTCCAATCCGCTGCACTTCCATTTCTCTTCCTGCGGCTCGCTCTCTAACCAAGAAGAGGTTTTTTCGAGGGCCTCCCTCTGAACGTACACCAGTAACCCTTCACAGGCTCCATTTCCTCCTCGGCCTCTCCTGGATGGCCCTTAAAGGGTTATGAATGCGCACACAGACTGTGCAGACTTTCTCTGATCATTCCTTACTTCAACACACTCCTGCACTCAGTTGTCCTTTTAATAATACTCCTGAGAAAGAAGAAACCGTGACTCTTAAAAAGTGGCTTTTGTGCTCGAGCAGCGACCGATGCGTCGCTGGGCTTATTCCAGTCGTCTATAAAGGGAAATGTTTTTCCATCTTCCAAGCTTTCCCGAGCAGCACGCAGTGTATTTTAATGTGCAGCGATGTGTCTTAAAGCCCTAAATGGAAGCAGATGTTTCAGTCGAGCAGACGTTTACATAGGGCTGTAATCAAGTGAAGGATTGTACGTTCCTTTTTTTTTCTTCTTTTCTTCTTCCTCTTCTTTCCTCCAGTAATTTGAATCTATTTTTCGGACTGAATGAGCCTGGTGCTCTGCATCGTGCGCACGGCCGAACTGTGCCGGGTTGCGCCGAGCTATGCAGCCACATATGGGAGCGATTACAGTCCTCCTGTGTTTGGCAGAACCCCGCCGAGGGGCCGAGCACGCGGCCGAGCGGAGCGAAAAACAGCCCGGCACGCTGTTCCAATTTCCCCCGGCTACAACCTTCAATGGAAATCAGACAAGTGATCCAAGCGCTGCACCGACACTGAGCCATCGATCCGAAACTCCTGGAAACAACGTCTTCCATTGTCAAAGTCGGTTCTCGGGCGCCCGGGGCGTAGTCCACGACTGCATACGTGAAAAAAGGAGCTTGGGGTTTAATAAATGCAGATACAGAGGTCAATTTAACTCTGTAGCAGCTTGGGCTTCATTGACCGCTTAGAAGTTATCAGCGCTCAAGCTACATTGCGAGAAATGTCCGTAGCTAGTCGGCATGTTTGTTGGGCAAAGACGAATAACGCACAGAATGAAATGACAAGTTTGGGTTTTTTCCTGACAATTTGAGCAAAAATGAAAGATGCTCACAGTTTATGAAATGTGACAACGTCCTGGTTCTCTTACTTTTCTATGATTGTAAAGTAAAAATCTTTGGGTTTTAGACTTTTGATTGGACAAAGCGTGCTATTGAAATGAATCAATTTGGACCCTTGGACGGGTTAAGGAGGGTGGAAAGTACGGCACCAAATCTATCATCATCAGTGTAATGTGACGGCGTAGTAGTGACAAAGACTTTAACACCTTTGATTATTTTCTTTGAGTGTCTTTTTTTTTGAGTGTCACGAGAGTTCACAGTATGCAAAGCAGAGGAGTGCACCGAGTCAGCAGAAATGTCAGTAAGTCGATCAATTCAACCCCCGGCTTGCTGCTTTATGACAGCCTGTAGCGCAGAGGGAGACCCGAGCAGCCCGGCCCACCGTGACCACTTTCCCTCCGTCTGTTGGAGGGATGCTCCTGTGCATATTCGTGCATGCTTAGATCGAAAAACAACATATGCTCTTCATCGACGTGATGCCTTGAAGCCTACTGTAAAAGCTGTAACAGGAAACCACAAGAGCACAAACCCTAATACAGATTTCCTTTTTTACTCTCGTGACAATCGGGCAAAAACTGCTTGGCATCGCGAGAGCTTTCATCAGGACGATGATGGCATTTCAAAGTAAAAGCCCTGACACGACCTCTGAGGCGAGGGGGCTCGGGGCAAAAGGGGAGGGCGAGCGACGGAAGGAGCCTGTCGGAGTTCCGTCGGGCCTGCAGGATCTATTCTCGCTGGGTTAATGCGGCCCCGCGCTGCAGGGAGGGTGGGGGTCGTTTATCGCTGCGGTCTGAGAAGCTTTTTGTGTCGGCGGAGGGACACTCGGCCGGTAAAAGCAAGGAGGGGCCGGATTGATAAAATAAACCCCCGGCCGTCGTTTGTGAACAAGCTCCCCTCTCCGTAGTGTCTGTCGTTACGAAATTAAACCATTCGCTCTGATCACACATCGGCCTGCTTTGGCTCTGGTGATAAAAGGGCTCCTCTGCTGCCTGCCAGCGCATGCCTTTCCTTAAATGAACTACAAATGCTCTGTTATGGATTGGCAAGCGAGCCCAAAGACTCCAACGCGGTTAGTTTCCACCGCATCAGAATTTGCTGTGGTTGCCATTAGAATGCACAGGGTTGACCTTTTTTGCAGATTTTTTAGACACCCGGCTTCATCTGATAAAAACCTTCCTGCGGTGGTCGGTTTGTGTGTGTGTGCGCGCGTTTGCCGGCTGTTTCGTACAATGTGTTACGGCCTGTTCGCATAGTTTCCCTTTGTGCGTCCGGCACGCCGGGTCTCTCAGAGTCAAGTTTGCTCCGCGACTCGGCGGTCGGAGCCGAGCCAGTCATTTCCCGGCTCCTTCAGGAGTCACCGCGTGGCCTAATCTCCGTCGCATACGATTAGCCGCGGCGGACGGGAAGACGTTGGAGACAGACCAGTCATGCGTTGACATGTTGCAATTGTTATGAAGGTTAGGCTTTGTTGTTCTGGTCCAGACTCAAGACCAAATGAAAGTTAAGGCCTGATTTTGCACTCATTTTTTAATAAAAAGTTTAAGAATAATGTATAATATCTTATTTCTAGTCATAAATCTGGCTCCCACATTACCCAGCAAGCAGTTTGATCCGATTCAGAAGCAGTTAATGTCGCTTTCTACTTCCTCCCCCCATTAATGATAATCAACTGTATCCATATTTACTGCGGAAACACAAATATGCAGCCACCTGCAGCTACCGACCACCTGAGGCGAAGGGCGGAGGCCAGCGAGCAGCCGTTACAGATTTCGTGCGTTTACCTGCGGCCCTGCAGCTACCTGCTGTCGGGTGATATGCCAGCTGGCACGCCGCTGGCTTTGTTAGATAAGGCTTAGTCACGACGAAGCGGTGCCCAAAACACGGCGAGAAACAGTAAAGAACGATCTGGTGTTTGGATTCATTGCTCAGGATTACCGGTCATCTTTCAGATTAAGACTCTACATATAAAACACAAAAAAAACAAGCTATGAAACGTAGTGGCCATTAAATCAGGGGTTCCAAACCTTTTTGTCCAGTTGAGGCTCCTCAGAATCAATTAAGTGTTCTGCTTTCCGCTCCTGTGGATCGGCTCTCGCCCCCTCTGGTTTATTCTGTGACCTTTTGACAGATACATCCGTTTCCCATCTTCGGTCTGACATTCAGCTCTTATTGATTTGCATTGGGGATTTTTATCTACATCAACCAATGACTGCTCAAATCTATCGCCACCGAGGCGGCAGGAGATGTTTTCCCCTGACAGCTTATTTTGTGGCAGTATGTCAGGGAACGGAGCGAGTTAAAAGGACATAATTACAAAAACAGAACTAGCTTATGATTCCCGCGGGAAAACATGTTGGATATGTAAAATGAATCGGTCAATCGAAGGAGTTAAAAACTATTTTAAGAGCGGCCAATGATTAATCTTGTTTATTTATTACACAGCGACGGTGCACAACAATTCAGTTTGCACCTCGATGTTAATGAGCGACATCATTTTCATCTCGAGTCCCAGATGCAGAGACGTCGGGACTCATCAACAGCCTCGGCAGCAGCCTAGGTCCCGCCCCCGGAGCCGATTGGCTCATGTTTAGTCCCGATTACTTTTCTAAATTGAGGCACTGCTTAGCGGCACGTTTGCCGAAGTGGGCGGAGCAAAAGGTCTGGAACCAGGCGAGGGGGGGGGCCGACCCAGAGGTTGGGAACCACTTTACGAGCCACCCTGTTGTATGAAGAGCTTGAAACTAGCTCATTCTCCATCGGCTACACCGCTAAAGCGCTGCCGCTTAGCAATCCGTTATTTACAACCCAACAAGGTCACAAACGATAATAGCACGTACGGGGCTATATTTCTGCAGACCGCGTGCTTCATACATGTGTACTTTACAGAGCAGTCGTGTATCTCCAAATGTTCTGGTGTTTTTACTTCTACAGAAAGGATCCAATTACGTCCTCCACCACAAAACAACAAGCCGGGGAGGAGAAAAAGAGGGCAGATCATCGTCCCGATAAAACTGCCTCATGACACACTTCCATAGGCAAACATATGGAAACACTTCAGTCAGTGCACGCGCGTGTGTGTGTATGTGTGTGTGTCTGAGCATGAGCTAACGGCCCGTTAGTAACACACTTTGTGCGCTGCATGAATGTGTTAGTCGTGCAGACTTCTCAGCAGGGAAGAGTGTCTTCCCGTATTCCCTCCCGGACAATGTATTCCCACCTGCGCACTTCGGGCCCGGTTCGGATTGATCGTCTGTTACAGTCAGCCTGCCGGGAAGCCGCGCGCCGCAACAACGCAGCAAACGCACAACAAGGGCCGGCGCCACAACACGGGGCGAATCGAGATGATTGGAAGAGGAATCCCGCCCTCGCGTGAACCCTGAACACAGGGTCACACATCACACACACCACAAACACACACACACACACGCACACAGACTGTTTTGATGAACAATCATTTCTAAAACAGTTATCAAATGTGAGAATTTTTTGCTTTCCCCAGTCTCAAATATTTTTGTTAGGTTTGGGCCGTAAGCCAGATGGAACTACACTCTTATTTTTTATCGCCTTAAGCTCTCATATATTGAATTGGACCATTTTTCACTCTCGCTGAAAATGACTGCTTCAAAATTGAGCCATTTGGTTTGACACAGCGGCACGTTTGCCCACAACCGATGGGTTGTTTTGACATAGAGTGATCTTAAAACTCATTGTGTCATTGAAAACTGCAAAGTAAATACAAGTATTTGTATACACTGCAGGCTCTACCAACTGAAATACTTGGCAGTTTTGTATGTAATGGAGATAATGGTTTATCGCAGCTCAAAGCGGACTGAAGGCAACCACATGGCGTCTCAACCATTACGCCGAAAGATACTTCCTCACAAATGCTCAGCCAGGGCGTCTCGTTGACAGCGGGCGCTTGTGCAAAGAGGAAGGAACTTGCGTGTTACATGAGCAAAAGTGAATCTAGTGGTCCAACCCACAGGACACAAACGGACTCAGAGAAGAGACCCACACAGGGTCTCTCAGAGTCAAGTTTGCTCCGCGAGTCGGCGGTCGGAGCCGAGCCAGTCATTTCCCGGCTCCTTCAGGAGTCACCGCGTGGCCTAATCTCCGTCGCATACGATTAGCCGCGGCGGACGGGAAGACGTTGGAGACAGACCAGTCATGCGTTGACATGTTGCAATTGTTATGAAGGTTAGGCTTTGTTGTTCTGGTCCAGACTCAAGACCAAATGAAAGTTAAGGCCTGATTTTGCACTCATTTTTTAATAAAAAGTTTAAGAATAATGTATAATATCTTATTTCTAGTCATAAATCTGGCTCCCACATTACCCAGCAAGCAGTTTGATCCGATTCAGAAGCAGTTAATGCCGCTTTCTACTTCCTCCCCCCATTAATGATAATCAACTGTATCCATATTTACTGCGGAAACACAAATATGCAGCCACCTGCAGCTACCGACCACCTGAGGCGAAGGGCGGAGGCCAGCGAGCAGCCGTTACAGATTTCGTGCGTTTACCTGCGGTCCTGCAGCTACCTGCTGTCGGGTGATATGCCAGCTGGCACGCCGCTGGACAGGACACAAACGGACTCAGAGAAGAGACCCACACAGGGGACGCGTGATGTGCAAACCTCAGTACACCTCAAAGAGCTTTCACCAGTTTTACCTTCCTTCATGCATGTGTGGCCTCAGGGTGTGTTTTCACTCACAGGTGTCCAGTTGTGCCTCCACCACCACCACCACCACCACCACCACCACCTCACCCACAGCAAGTGCTCTGATCCCCCCCCCAATATCATCCACAAAACCTGCATAATGGCTCGTGATGAGGACGGCACTGAGCCAACGGGACGTGGCTGGAGACGGCGCGCCGTCACGGAGACAACATTGCGGGGTCAGGTGCGGACGACGTGTACCCGTGCGTAACGCTCCGGTCCGGTGGGGGTCCGGTTTGGGGGGGGGGGGGGGGGGGGACGCGTTGCGCGCACGGCGCAGAGACGAGATGTGATGAGACCCACTGACATACAGCAGGATGGGGGGGGTTTGTCCAGAGAAGTGAAAGAGCAGGCTACACGATTTAATAAGAATACCGCAGATCCTACGCCCCCCCCCCCTCCTCCTCCACCTCCACCTCCAACCCCCAGTGAGAAATACAATGCGCTTATGTAAAGTGCCACTTCTTTGCAGGAGGAGGAGCAGTTTAGGTGGGCTAGTCCAGTAGACCCCCCCCCCCCCCCCCCTCTCCACACACGCACAAACACACACAAAAGATGACCTACCTGGTAATCTCGAAGCTGCAACCTTTCCGAAGGAGCAAAGCTCTCTTCCGCATGATGCCTTTGTCTCTGCCGAGGTACACATTTTTATCTGAATTCATGGGTGCTGGGCGAGCAGCGAGACTCGTGCCAACAGCAGCGCCCTTCTTCTTTCCTTTCTGCAAGGAATATTAAAAAGTAACCCCCCTCCTCCTCCACCTCCTCCTCCCACCCTCCAGAAAAAAAAGCGAGACTTCGAGAGGCGGAAGGGAGAAAAAAAAAAAAGGAGAAACGGACGACTCGAAAAAGAAGAGCAGGGTAAAATACAACAGGAATCCTCTGGCGCTCGTTCCACCTCAGCGGTGCAGGGAAAGTGATCTTGCAGGACCCCCCCCTCCCTCGAGGAGAGACACAAGACGGTGCTGTGGGAGCTCCTAGAGGTGCAGGGTGTCGTTGCTCGGGGGCAGCTCCATGTGTGCAGGAGCTCTGCAGACGTCAACCTGATTCTTCTACTGTGGAGCTCACAGCGCTCCTTCAGCTTCAGCCCGGCACGGAGGGGCTGCTTCTGACTTCAGGAGAGGGGGAGGGAGGGAGGAGAGAGAGAGAGAGAGAGAGAGAGAGAGAGACAGAGAGAGAGAGAGAGGGAGATCTAATGAAGTACTAGGGCTTATTTATGTTACTAAATAGAACAATAATCCCACATATTGGATCTAAGGTCTTTGTCTGGTTTGTTCTGAGTAAAATACCAAAAATACATGAGCAGTGCCTTTTCATTTCAAGGCTTTGTGTGGAATTATTTTATTCATGTATCCCCCCCCCTCCCCCATTTCCTTTGAACACTAAAAGCATATCTTTTCATTTTTCTTTTATTAACAGCTTCAACCAAACAAGTCATGCGATAAGCGTGTCTCCATTTCAGTGAAATTAAATGAAGTAAGTGATTTTGGATGAGAGCAGTATACACGCATCCTGCAGCGTTGTTGCTGAATATGAATGCAGTGCCGTGTGTTGTGATTGGAAAGCTGGACAGCAGTTCTTTGGTCATTGAAAAACAATGTTCATTTCACCGGTGATGGTCCTCCAGCAAGCGGTCGAGGAGACCTTGAAGCAATGTTTACTCCGCTAAAACAACGCTCCGCTGCCCAGCTGCGAGTGCGATGAATTAGGTGATTAGCTGTGAAGGAAGGGCCCGCATCCCGCATCCCCATCAGGGCGGCTTGATGAGGGACGATTCAGGGAGCAGTGAAGCATCGGCGAGTCCGCATGAGGTCAGTCCATCTGTCCATTTGTCTGTTTATCGCCCCCCTCGGGGGTCGGTGGAGACCAAAGCGGAGCTAAAAGAGACCTGCAGACATGTGGTGTGGCGCTGAAACAGCAGCACAAGGAGAGAGGCGTTATAACATCACCGAATCGATTCACCCATCAAAAGCTACGCAGAGGAGTTCTGTTGTGTATGAATCCCTTTTTCCATCGTTTGACCCGTCAATACTCGTGTGGTTGTTGTAGGTTGTTGGTTGTACATTTCCCCCCTTTCCATCCAAGAGATGAAAAAGTAAGCGGATGACTCCCACATACTGTTATCGCACACACACACACACACATGGACACACATGCACACATGCACTCTGTAGTGTGTTTAGATGAGAAATTCTCTAAACATGACTCACACAGCTGCATTCAAATAAAGACCCGGCCATGTTTGTGTGATTGGAAAGACTTTAAACCTTCTGACTCGCGCAGATTCGACAGTTTAACCAGCCTGATCTCCAAAACCTGCTCGTAAAAATGTATACACAAATCTTGAACATACAAATTCGTAGTGATACATACAAAATAAATACGGACCGCGACTGATGACGTCACCCTATTCATAGTGAACGGGGACCTGCGCCCCGTAAACACACTTTGTGAAGTCTAACGATGTAAAATAAACGTGCTATGATTGCATTTTTAACGAGAAATCAATGCTAACTTGTAAGAATAGAATACTAACCCCCTCAAAAAATCCAACATGGCGGAGAGACAAACAGGTTTTGGAGACCACGTTGGTTTAACGCGTCTCCCGATGGGCAGAGAGGCCTTCAAACAGCCGCTCTCTCATTACCCGCTTGTCTCCCAGCACCTTTGTGTGTGGCCAGGTAAGGTGAAACACACAGGCAATAAGATTGTAGAGAGCGACGCCGCATTCGTTCTAATTAAAACAGCTTGTTGCCGTGAAAGTCATTGCTTTTGCTCACGAACACAAAATAAAAAGCAGACGCAGGGGGAGTCGCTGGAGACGCAGCTCAGATGTGCGTCTGAGCTGCACAAACAATGTCTCACTTGTAAAGTTGATGTATTAGATTTCTGGAGCTTCCATGTTATAAATGATTTGATCCATTTTTAGCATCCGAGCTTGAAGTGGAAAGAGTGGGAGAGTGTTTGCATGGAAAATCGACCACACTTGTGTGAAGCCTGAGTTGCTTTTGGAGAAGTTCAACAGTGCGGCGCGTTTGATTCGAGAAGAGTGTACGAAGTGGTACAGTTCTACGTGTTAAAAACCGCTCCAAACATGGGTTCCACGTCTGTCCAAATCATCACTAGCTTGATGCGAATCCTCCCGCTGGCTCCGTCTCCGTCACCGCGCTGACCGGCGACCTCTACGCGTAGCATTTTGGGGTCATTTCCACCCGACGCACGCAGGCTGCAATCCTGCAGGCCTCAGAGTCTCTGTGGGGCTAATAAAGTGTGCGATAAGGAGGCGAGAGAAGAGCTCAGTTGGTGACTGACAGCTGAATCGTTTGACCTAATAGCATTTAACCCCCCCCCCCAACCTGCAGCAGATGGAGGGCTCGTTAGCGATGGATGTGGAGCCTTCCCTCCATCGCTCCACCTCTCGTCTCAGCTGCCTGTGGATGGACTGAGCGGCCGCTGTCTCGCTGTCCCGAGCGATAAAGACAGAGCCGGTAAGAGAGCGCGGGGGGGGGGGCACACCGTTGTCGAGGTGAGTCCCTCAGTGACCACCGCAACCCAGTGTGGTGATACACACACACACACACACACACACTCACTCCGGGTCGCAGGGCAGCGGTGCACGGAGACCAAATGTCACTATTTCAAACGGAATCCACTGGGAGAAGCGGTTACTCATCGAGGATGGAGGCGAAGCGATGACACACGTGTGCCCCTTCATCACAGATTCAACCACTTAAGGGTCTTTACAGATTGATTCATTTGAGGGGATATTAGAGGTTGAATTATCTATCACACCAGAGAAAAAACAAGAAACTACACAGTTTTCACTTTATTCACTTTGGGACTTTGAGGTGAGGCAGTTGCATTGTTAAAAGAATAAAACAAAGAATATCTGAGTAACGCTGCAACATAAATGACTTTTGCATGTTGTGTTAAAAACTAAAAGAAATCACATTGCGCTGCCGTCCCCTCCAACATGCTGATCCTAATCAATATTCCAACCGTTCATTCAGGCTCACAGCCAAAGATCAAGGGTTAACTCTGTGTGTGTGTGTGTGTGTGTGTGTGTGTGTGTGTGAGAACAGGTGCAGGGTTGACGGTGATCCTTCAGGCCGAGGAAAGAGACTTCAAGGGCGCCATCGGCATGCTGAAGGACTTCATCGCTCTTTACTTGCTTTTCACTGGGGGCGCAGATACGCTACGCACACACGCACTTACACAATCTTGCAGTCGCACACACCGCTCCTTCCTCTTCTCCAGCCCGCTCAAATAATCAGAATCACGCAGCTAATCAGAGAGGCCAGCGACCGAAGTGGTGATTACAAGGAAATCTGAGGAGGAGAAACCCTCTTCACAAAAGCCTCCGGCGTATTTTCTTTTTTTTTTTTTTTGCCAACGGCTGGTTGCAGCAATTCACATAGAAAACATGCAAAATGAGAGCAAGGGCATGATGGAACGTGATTACTGATTTGCTGCTTTCAGTCGCTGTCGGATCAGCCGCTGAATCAAAACAACCAAAGCGGTTCCTCCGCCAACAGCGCCTGTTGGAGCACTTTAAATCCATTATCGGTCCAAGGATGGAAGAGTGTGCAAGAAACAAGATTCCTCTTAAACCATCTGTGGAGGAGAGAAAACATTCTGTGCTGTGCATTTCTCGATGTCCTCGTTCAGAGGTTAAATCTCGGTTATAATAACCATGTTTATAGGAGGAATCATGCAGTCATCGACGTCATGTTCTTTACTTCCCTTTCACCCGAATCGCTCCAACTGAAGCCGGACATGTTCACAGCACTTCAGTTTCTACCCAAAGGGCTTTGCTGCGAATCTGACAACCGCTTCACAACTTTCTCCCCTTTCTTTCACTGTTTATTTGTCAAAGCTTCTCACTGCTCTTTGCTTTCAAATGTAGAAGCACAGTCTGTGAGAGGTATCATTCCTAAGTACAATTGCTTCTATTTATCGCACAGCTGTTACTTTTTGGTATCTAGTTTAGATGAAGTAGTAAAATATACATATAAACTGATTCATCCTACTTCAGGTGGTTTCATTAAAATAATAAACTGTTATAAAAAGCACCAAAGCAATTGGTAAATCTTACACCAATAACAACTATTAAAAAACTACTTGTTTCTTTCACGGTTTTTCTAAAAGGAAAATTCAGAGAATCACCAAAGTACTTCATATGAATTCTTTGACCTTTTAAATTTCATAGCATGGTTAAAGTCAAAAAGGAAAAGGCCCAAAGCGAAAGCTTTGTGACGCACTGTCAACGCAAACAAGAAATCAAAGCTCCACAAAATACGGCCGATGGTGTTTGGATTGGCATCATGACATCCTCCACCTCTTCAACTTGTTTGAGCTTTGGTTAAAGGCTGAAGCAGCAGGATGGAGATTAAACTCAGCGCTCAGTCTCGTGTTCCGTGATCACACATGCTGACTTAATGACGGCGTGGGTGTGCGTTTGTCACGACCATTTAATGATACGAGGTCTCAACAAAGAGGATCGAGATGGAACTCTTCTGAGTTTCAGGTGAAGGAAAACACGGCGATGATTATAATCTTTTATATTCCACCCATTAATTCCCCTAAACACTCACGCCTGCCTTGGTTACCAGGGTTGGTCTATAATGAAACGGAACTAAGTGGGTGGAGTTGAATTTGGAACCCTTTTTCAATGTATGTTGACATGCTGGATGCATTGTGTTTTAGCATTGGAAGTACACCACCTTTGGGTGGAGTCGACCCCGGACTGTCTGTATGGGAGGCAACAGCACTAACCACTCTGCTGTAACCTCAATGGTTAGAATATCTTATGACTCGATTGTAGACAATATTCAGATGTTTTTCTCATATGACTACAATACTAATTTTATGTTTTTTGAAAAATATTTTTTCAAATGTTTTTTTGATTTGTTGGAACCCTTTTCAAATGTGCTTTTTTAATTGTACGTTTTCTAACCACCCCGCCCGCTCATATGACTACCGTAAGAATTTCACACACACGCCCTCACAGCAGCTACCCACTCATTGTCCGTAACACTCTCTTCCTCGCTCACAGCGCGTTGGAGCCACCGAGAGCGGCGGTGATGAACGGGTAGGTGGTGCCACTCAATAGCTTCCCCACCACCGACTCTGAAAAGAGAGAGCCCAGATTGAGATGGATATTTTGTCCTAAGTGGGCCCCCATCTAAAATTGAATCTGGTAAAGTAAAAGTAAATGGAACTAGAAGAAATTACACAGGGGACACTAAAGACTGCAGGTACACAATGTGGCTGAAAGGCAGGGATGAGGTAATTTACTCCCACGTGTTCCTGCAGAGGGAAACCTTCAGATGGAGCGAGGATGAATAAACGCATGCATCATGGTGGATAGGTATCATGTGTCCTGCAGCTTTCCCATTACTTACATCACCCGGTCAATATCTCCTCGGCTCACTGTCTGTGTGCACGGTGATTTCCTGCGTCGCTCACAGTGCACACAGATACTGGACTTGATTCCACATAATTACTCTCATTTGAAGAACAAGTAGTTTGAGCAGCGGCTATGCTAATCAGAAGCTTCCTTTCCCTCCAGATCCCCCCCCACCCCCCCGGCTGATGATGGCTCACCGGGGCTGTGGGTGGATGAGAGGAACAGATGTCGGTAATTCATCGGGACTCGGCGCCTCTCAAAAATGGGATTAGGATTGTGAGATGCATCCATGTAATAACCACATCCTTCCTCTTAAATGTCACTCTAAACGTTTAGATGCCCCGAGATGAGAAATATCAATCTGTTCTGGCAGATGGAGACGCTCGTGCACGTACACACACTCGCATGTCTGCTTGTGTGTGTAGTGTACATCTTCAAACGCATGTGCACTGGGAACCTGAGGGGAGCGGGGGCAGTTTCTTCAGGCAGGGATTCCCAATCAAAAGCTGTCAATCAACACGGTGACGCTTTGCTGAAAGGCTCCACCGGCCTCCAGTTAGTGCTCGTAGGGATACGGATGTGATATGAACTGTATTCCTTTCTGCATTCCTGTAATCTGTTCTACATGAAGGAAAATACTAATGGTTTTTACACTTCTCTGTCCTTCCGTCATTTCTATTCTCAGCCTTTTATCCCTCCCACTCGTCCCCTGTTTAGTGTCCACTGTTTTTATAACGCTGTTCTTCATTAATGGGAAAAAAACTGTCAAATGTCTGTTTTTTAACATATCAAATTAATTCAAGTCAAGTTACATAAATCTAATCTAATCTTCTTGGCCCATTTGACAGTGCAGACATATGATGCAAAAACCGTACAGCAACACAAGAGGCACAAAAATCTGCACCATTGGGCTGCACTGCAGGAATTAGTATTCATGAGAATAGTCCCCGTCTCCCCCAACTTCTTGTGTCTCACCCAACAGAGTTCTCTGGCTGTGATATCCGAATGTGATATACAGGGTCAAGAGGAGGCCGTGGACATCGGAGTGTCCCGCACGAGAGAGAGAGAGAGAGACACTGGAGGGAAAGTGTCACTCTGTCAATGCTGCAACCTCCGAGTCGTCTCCCGGTCTGACGATCAAATCTGCGGCTCATTCTGCGACTCGTTAACTGAAGACGCAACTCTGCCCTTGAACACGGGGATGCATTTCCCCTCCTTTTTGAATTTGTACAATGCAATCAGGAAGATGAGGAGGACGCGAGAGAGAAAGAGATTTATTGTGGCGCAAAAGTTTCATCAGTCTAAAAGACGTGAAGGTATCCAGAGAGATATGAAGTGAGATGAAGCAGAGACCAACAACAGAGTTTTCATCCATCATCCTTTCATCAGCCCCTCCTGCTGTTAAATAAATTGCACTCTTGTCGCCTTCTGTGTGGGCATTTGAGAGGGTCAGACGAGAGGCTTCGATTTGTCTTCTTTAAAGCATCTTTTAATCATGAAGCCTTTATAAAATGCAAGTTTTCTATTTACAGCAGCACTTGCGTAGGTGCACGAAAATCTGTTGTTTTCAGCATTTTGAATTGTACCATACTTTGTCTTATAAAACCCCACACGTACAAGCCATAATGTACTAAAATAGACTGAACGCGCTATTAAAAAAGACAGAAAATACAGAGAAGGACCTCAATTAAACAGTGGCAAACCATGTGTTTTGCCTCGATTGGGGATTTGCGTAACACCTCGCAGAATCCCAGCTGGGGATATCAGTATATAAATGTAAGTGTTGAATCCTAAATAATGTTGCTTGTGGGAATATTTCCATTGGGTCTGATGCTGTTTAAAGAAATACAGCTAAAATGGCTGCAGCTGCCTCTGGACATTTGTCAAATCCACTTAATTCGTTGGCCTCCGTTGATCGGAACATCTCATGACCTTTACAGCCTCGATCTATTTTTTGTGGAATTTCTTTCAGCATACTTATTTGTACGACCTTGTTTACAAAAAAAGTAAATACAGTAAACCTGTGCTTAGAATTTGCAATTATAATTGGTAGTGAATCGTAGTGAGTAATATATAGTATTCATTCATTTTCGTAGTATCGCACCATAAAACACAATTACAGTATCATTCTCCAAAACAAATTTACAGTGTTGTACTGTTAAACGCAGTAAAACACTAGCACGGTGAAGCTTTATTACTGGGAAATATCAGCGTAATTAAAAGACAGTAAAACGTCTTACAGTGATCCTCTTAATAGCACGTAGCGATGTCACACAGTGCGATGAGATGTGTGTTTGTGAGCAGCTGCACCGTCGAGAGAACTGGCTCCGAGTTGATCGGAGTAAACAGATTAAGTCTTCGTGTTCCGCCTTTCAAGTTACAGCTGCCTCCTTCCATTCCAGCATAATCTGCTGGAGAAACCCCAGGAGGGGACGCGCAAACAGGTGGGTTGCAGATGCATTCAAGGATTACGGCGTAAAAAAATAGACTAAAATGCGAATGCGTGGAGACAGCGGGAGAAAAAAGAGGAGGTGAAGAGAAATTAAAAGATGCACTGGGTATAAAGGAGGGATGAGACGATAAAAAATAAAAGGAGCAGCGGCTTTAACATTTAAAATAAATGAGATGGAAGGCCAGACAAATTCCTCCGGAGGTCAAAGGCAGGCCACAGTGAAAGCACAGTCATCTATATGTAAAGCGACGGGGTGCTGCAGTAACAGCTCCGCTCACACACACTTTAAGACAACAACATGAGAATAGTGTTCTCTCATGAGTTTGATGTGGCGATGCCAAATAAATTGGGCTTTGTGAGGCCGCTGCCTGGCAACACAATAAAGTGGCTTCGACAGTCGCCCGCTCCTTTCAAAAAAAAATAGAGGGAGGACAGATTAAAGATATGAATTTGTTTTAGAGATAAAGATAAATCAATGCTCCTTTTCTTGTGTGTGTGTGTGTGTGTGTGTGCGCGCGTGTGTCTTTGCGTAGTCACACACTTTCCTTTGTGACGAGCATGAGATTGAGTGCTCCAAATGAGACGGGATGTTCTGCTGCTACGTGTCCCTGCAGAATGTGCCACACGCTGCTTCCCTCCCATAAATTTGTCACTGGACTGAATAATCTGATTCATCTCCATAAGGGAGGAATTCATTGACCGAAGGTAGTGGTTTGGCAGTTAATATTATTTATGCGTACATTCCCCAGAAAGCGTTGAAAAGTGAAGCTTTTTGGTGGGAAAGTTAAGAATTGTGTCCTAAAGATGAAAGGGAAAAGCTGCTAATTTAAATAATACCTTGTCCGTTCTTAATAAAAGTCCTAAAAAAGTCAACGTCAGACTCTTGAGCAACCAGAACGTTGTCAGAACGATAACACCATAAATTAATGGTGTGTGCCAGTTGATGGTAGTCATTTTCTGTAAATGACCTGCCAATCGGCCTTAAAGGGGCGAACGCAAACACCCGAGTCCGAACTGTTTTAGCAGGTTCAAGCAAAGATGAGCCTACGACTGATGACACTCAGTTTGTTCTGTCGTCAGAGAACACGGCTGATTGGAGACAATCAGGAGAAGATAAAAAGGTAAAAGAGTCAATTGCAGAGAAACCAGCCGTTTTTGTTGCTATTTTTGTCCGGCTGTAAATCTTTTCCAAGCACACGGCAGTCGCGCTGGGGCCCGATGCTGATATTTCCCCGGGATGAGATGACATAAATAGAGTGTGAGAACGTATCCGATTAGCAGAGCCGAAGAAGCCCCTCTCCCCCCCCGCCAAGTGACTTTATGCTGACGAACTCGCATCTCCGCGTGTCTCTGTTGCCGTTAGTCTCGGGCCCACACGCAGGAATTAAATCCAGGCACGTGGGGTCTGATGAGAGGTGGCAGGTAAGTCATTTAATGAACAGGGAGGCCCGGCACGGGGCTTAAAACGCTGACTCGTGTTTCAGTATAATGCAATAAAGACGGCTGAACTTGCAGCTCTTGAGCGCTCCATTCCTCAGCGTTTACGGCCTGGCTGCATTGTTCAGCGTGGCAGAGGTGTCTTCAGATTGGAGGTGTGCGATTGATGCGATTGTCGGATGCTAATCTGCACGCGGCAATTAAGTGAAAGGGGTTTTCGGAATGCGAAACGGCCCAAATTCCCCATTACAAGCTCTCCATTACAAATCCTCATAAAAGCAGCCATGGAGGAGAAAAAAAGCCCCATGTGCTTTTATTTTTATTTGTCACTTTTTTCACCACCCGCCTCTTTGCTTTTATGTCAAATATTTATTGCTTTTGATCAATTATATCCTGTATTCATTCAATTCTGTCTCACTGTAATGCTTCTTGACACCTTTGCCAGCGCCTTTTTGCAACATTCTGGATAAACGCAGCTTTTCTTGCTGCATCATCATCGTTTTTTATTCCATCACCAGGTTTTGCAAAGCACAAAGGCCCACTAGCCTGCGTCGAATGAGCTCAAGTACATTAACAATTAGGTGTACAGAAGAAAATGTACTCTGGCCATCAGCTTGAGCTATTTGCTGCTTTGCCCAGAATTGACCAGCAAAGACCACAAGACTTCCTTTCTTCTAAGGGAATGTTTGGAATATTACATGCAAGGTCACACACACACACACACACGGATAAACAACGGGGATCCGGATGAATCTATTCTTCTGATGAGGGTTTGCTACTCTACTATTTATTGCTGAGTTGATAATCACAAGAAGAAGCGCCTACACCTTAACAGCCCTCTTAAAGCACTGAGGAAAAAAAGTAAGTGGTCCCCCGACTCAGAGAAAGCTGATGAAAATAAAGCGAAGGAAGCTGGAAATGAGGCTGCGGCCCCTCGGGGCTGCAGGGGGGCGCATGAGAAATGGGTGAGTTGGACGAGGAAACGTCCACAGCTTCACACCCGATTTGCAGTCACAACAAAAGTCTTACGGTGCAATGTTTTGCATGTAGAGTAAACTGAATTGTGAGTCAACAAACGTGTTCAAATAATGCAGGAGGAAGCCACAAAAACAGCGAGAACAACATCTGCCACATCTACTACGTCTTTGCACTCCACCATGTGTCCTGTGCAGTGATAATAATCGCCTTATGCTTCTGGATTTCAGTACATTCACCGATGAACACTGTGATCACGTATAAAGTGCTTTACACAGACAACAGTCGCTGAATGAAAGGCTTCCGCCGTGTGTTATTTGGAGTTGAGGGCGAGTGAGTTTCCCTCTTAGGCGGCGAAGGGATGATGAGCAGTGCAAACGTACAGTAACACCAGCCACAGGCTCCTCGCAAACATTCACTCAGGATAAAAGGGGAAGTTACACAAAGAATAAAGAGAAAACAGTCATGTAGGACACATTGAATCATAGTTATCTAAGTTAGCTTTGGACAAACTTCAGAATGAAATCATTTTATGTCAAAAAGGGGGCAGGAAACCTGACTGTAGAGATGATGTGACGGGAACCGAAAACAGCGGTGAATGAAATCGAGGGACTTGCTGAGTCGAGTCGGGATCTGCCTTTGAGACAAATGTGTGGCTACTTTTAAAACTAGCAGGGAGAAGCCTGACAACGAGATCTGACAGGAAGAGAACAAGGTGGCGTCTGTTGGGCCGTGTGGGCGCGATGGAGGATGGAAATGTCGACCATTCCGACACGGATTGAAATATCTCAATTTCCAAAAAGCTCTCGGATGCGACGCTGTGCGATTTATTCCAGATATTCGTGATGTGAATCCTCGTAACTTTGGTGAAGTTTAATTTGATGTTTTGCCAGCGTGCTTTTTAACACACAGTATTCCATCTCGTGCCCTGGCGCCAGTTAAAAGGTTGAGAAAACCCAGAAATGACAAGTCTAACAATGTGCTTTTCCTCCCGACAGTTATTATGTCACCCCGAGCAGCGCAAGGCTTTTAAACACACCCACAGATGGTGCATCGCTATTCTGCACCGCATCCACGCTCACGAGAAGCCACGTGTGCCAAACCTCCGACCTCGTGGCCACACGCAGTTCGTCCTCCTCGCTCCGCCTTCTGTTCTCTGATCTTCAGTGTGGGGAGAAGCTGCCAAACGGCTGCAGCAGGCGGCACGAACCACCGAGCTCCTTCGGCCACATATTATGCACTAATTCCGTATTCACACACGCTCTGCAGAAAAAAGCCCAACACTCCCTGTGGATGTTTTGCTTTCAACAAAATTGTGTTTACAATTTTATTCACGGCTAAATACCGTTTCTTTCTTTGGACATCTACCAATATATACAATTTTTAAAAATCAAACATCCCTCTCTAGACCTGTCATCACAAACTATATTTAGCTTTTCAAAAGGTTCAGTGTGTAGTAGATCTCAAAGTGCTTTTCTGGGAGAGCTTCTTTTGGCTTTCAGTCTTCTGCAGTGGACTTTTAAGGCAGGTTGTGAAAGCAGTATTACTTCTCCTCAACTTGACCTCAGAGGAGAATATCTGTGTGGAAAATGAAACGCTTTGACACGAGGGTTTATGGTGTTTAGACTGCAGACACACACCTACAGCCTTCCTCCGCCGGCTCTGAAGGAACGTTGTGCTCGTCCATCGACCTTATTAGAAGAAGAAGTAGGGGAGAGAAAGCGTGAGCGCAACATTAACCTCCTAACTCCTGTTAAAAGGACTTTGCATGTCACACTGAGGATACAAGAGCTCTCCATTGAGGCTTAAAGAGCAAATGGAAAGAATTAGCATCTCCGTGACAGGCATGTTTTTGCTGCGTGTCTCCACAGTCCCATTACTGTGTCCTCCTATTCCCAGCTCCATCCATCTGCCGGACCCCAATGTTTGCATATCTGAGAAGGCCGTGTTCCTATAACAAAGCCTGGACTCACTCTCTCTTCTGTTTCAACCTTTGGCCTATTCATGACAATAACTACTTTGGAGGGCTTGTAAACCATGTTGTTTCTTTACATCAGTCTGATCACATAAGCTAGTCCAAAAAGGAATTTGGAACGTTGACGTCACACATCATGCCATGAAAATATAAAACCTTCTGGGAAACAAATCCTGTCATATTCTGAGCCTTACCTCCACCAGGGCTGCATGCCATCACACACTGCTTAAAAGGATGTAACAGATAAATGAAATGATCCTATGGCACGTTGACCACGCCGATCGGATGTATATGTGGTGCTCGGGCATATTTCTCTCTCTAATCGCCGATAGCAACAACTTGACTTCACTGGCGGCTGTTAAAAAGTCCGCCACACAAGCAAAGCGACGAATGACTTGTCAACGGCATTGGTGAGCACATGAGGGGGACGGTAAAGACCAGAGGGCCAAGGTCACCGGGGGGGGGGGCTCGGCAAACAGCGGCCCGTCCGGCTCTCCGGATTGATCGCGGATCACACGCAGTCTGGTATTGACCCGGCTCAGATGGAGCCCCCCCCCCACCCCTCGGGAGGGGGAAAGAAGAAGAGAGGAGGGAGACGCTTCAACTAACCGGAGCTGCGCAGACTTTCTGCATTATTGATTCGACAGTTAAGAGATTTCCGAGTCGAAGGAGGGCGGCCTCCTGCGCCACTTATAAAACACGCCACCCACTTTTCTCTGCATCGGGGGGGATGTTTGCACTCCTGAGATGAGAACGCAGCGGGGGGGGGAATAATAGCTCCGAGCTCTCACTGTTTGCTTCCATCCTCATTACTGCTTGCCCACTGACGCCCCCAAACCCATCAGGCCTGTCAGTCAGCTGCTCCTTTTCTGTTCCTGCAGCGAGACGGGGGGGGGGGGAAACAGCACGCACCAGAAAGAGGCACCTCGGGTGACTCGCTGCAAGTGACAGAAAGTGGCTACGAGCCTCGAGAACGTGAGCGCGAGAGGCATGAATTCTTCATGTAGGAGATGTGATGACTGCAGAGGTGGAACGCTTCTTTCTAACCCAACGCAAGGAGCTGATGCGACCGGTGCTCGCGGTTTTAACGGCCCGTTTGAGAGCCGCGCGTTAGCATGAACACGGCTGGGCCGCTGAGTTGAGGCTTGATTCTCCTTTCTCCTCAGGTTGGCGAGGAAACGCTGCCGTTATGGGAACACGCGTAGATGACGTGCGTCAAAAAAGAATCCAGCCAAAAACATGACATTTACGTGTAATATAAGCAGTGCGGCATTAAATACCTGCATAGAAACACACGACGGATTTATCTTGTGCACGAGTTCCCATACACGATGTTGTTTATTGCATACGGTTCAAACAAACTGGATGAAGAAATAAATCAAGTAAGTGCTTAAGTTCTTCAACTATTCCTCTTTTAT
The DNA here is from genome assembly GCF_964276395.1 of Gasterosteus aculeatus. NCBI lineage: Eukaryota > Metazoa > Chordata > Actinopteri > Perciformes > Gasterosteidae > Gasterosteus > Gasterosteus aculeatus. The sequence continues at coordinate 3,965,177 of NC_135702.1, read as the reverse complement.
TATTGTTTCTTCCACGTGTTAATGCGGTTACAGCTTCCTGCCACAAGGGATGTTGAGAAAAGCCTCGTTTCTGAGAGTTAAAAGCCTTTAAGCCGTTTAAACCTGCTCCTTTACACCTCTAACCTTTATCGCACCTCAGCTGCTTTTCCTCTAGCGTCCATTTATTATCACTTAGACCTGCTTAATTGGACAACCACACTAATGCAGTAAAATGCTGCCACTTGCTTCTAAAAAAAAAATAATTGAAAAAAGGGATGTAATAAAAAATTGATTTCATTATCTTATAAAACTATTTTTAAAAATCATTTTTGTCTCAAAACTGAGTGAATAGTCATATAATTGCCGTAGGTTATACATGCACAGGTATACAGTATAACGCTGTTGGCTCGACTTGCTTTGGATTTGCTTTGTTCCCGCACAAAAATAGTTTTCACTTTCTTTTTTCATGATTTTGGAAGATACAACTGTGCTACATTCAGCATCAGTGCCGTGCAGCACACAACATGTAGATCTTTGCAGTGCGGCTTCAAAAAAAAAAAAATACTGTCTGTCTCATTTCTATCTCTTTTCTGACTTCCTTGTTCCTTCCTTTGCACCCATCGTCCGGTCCGAGGCTCTTCCCAACATCACCAGCCTGTGCGTGATCGACTTCACTGTGAAATATGCAGAAAAGGAGTTTGCACCACAGCGAAGCGTCATACTAAAAAAAAATATGTATAATGATACGGTTGACTGCTAGTAAAAATAAAAATGTGTTCCCTCATTTAAGTTGAATCCTACGGTAACTTAAAGCGTGACATTAACAGTGCAAACATTGCTACATGTTTTCTGCTTAACATTCTAGTCGCTAAAAAGAAAAAATTAGATAATTCATTTAATTACAAAAATACTAAATCTGTCTAGCGGCTGCTCATTTATACAATAGATTATTTTTCAGTAACCAGCACACGGCGTCGCTGCGCTGTGTCACACGTGAAAAGTCTTGAAATGGAGCCCGGAGCAGAGACGGGGGGGGGGGGGGGGGGGGTCAGACAGAAAGTATTGCATTTGAAGCAGATAGAAGGACAGAGCGAAAGGTCTGGGAGGGTCCGGGGGGCCGGAGGGGGCGGGGCTGACCCTCTTAACCCCGCTGAGGGGCCGTGGGGTCTTCCTGGTTGCTCTCCAGCAGCTCGTCCTCAGAGAAACTGATATGGAGGCAGGTGTCGTCCCCCGGCGCGGAGAAGGACTCGGACTCGAAGCGAGCGGCTCTGTCTCTCTCCTCCGCCGGGCTGCCGCTGTTCGCCGTCAAAAACGTCCCGCCGTCCCCAAACGGGTCGTCGTCGTCGCCCTCCTCCTCGCCCCCGTCGTCGCCGCGCGGCGGCGACAGCAGCAGCAGCAGCGACCTGGTCTCGGAGCGGACGCCCGAATCCTCGCTGGCCGAGCAGGAGCTGCTCTCCCCGTTGCTGAGCGAGTGGAAGTCGTCGGACCGCAGCGAGCCCGGGGTGACGTCCGGGAACGAGAGGCCGCCGCCCCCGCCGCCGCCGGGGGTCCCGGCGTTGTTAGCGGCGCCCGCCCCGGGCTTGGCGCCGGCCGTGACCTCCGAGCACAGAGACAGCGCCCTGCTGGCCCGCTTGCGGCTCATGGCGGGCGGAGGGTCGAGTTTGGGGATCATGAACCTGCCGGGGAGAGAACAGAGGACGCCGTTATTAGGGAAGTCTGACGCAGAGGCCTCTGTTGGTGCCAAAACACACGTCCCCCCGTTCACATTCATCCCTCTTCTCTATCAAAGCAGGTGAACGACAATCAGCCCCGTGTTTCCCTCCGCGTCGGTTATTTTACACGCCCGTTGACCTGAAACGCACTGTGACATAAGCCGCCACGAGACGAGATAGAAACCCTCTCGCTCACTGGCTCCCGGCCGCTTCGGCTGTCTGGGGAATTATCTACATCCCCCAGCTGGAAGAGAGGAACGGGGGAGGAAAGGGAGCCAAAGAAAGAGAAGTTGAAGGGGGGGGGGGGGGCGTAGCTGCAGGTTTTCCTCTCCTCAAACACACCAGAAATAGCTGCACTGCAGTCCCTCTCTTTGTAAAGCAGAAATGCCACAACTGGCACCGGCGCGCTCGACCAACGGGCTGTTCTGTGAAGACGAACCCTGACACACGCCGGCTAACAAGCTCCGCCTCCTGCACCCGTCCGCGCTGCACTAGCGGCGTCCCCCCCCCGCCGTGAGCCGCGGCCGGCGGTTGGGATGAGCTTGTGTGACCTGCCGATGCGTTTACAGCCTCTGGGTGAGTTGAGGTGAGGACAGAGACCGGATGGGATCACCGTGGAGACAATTACCGTCCCACGGCTTCCTCTACCAACTCATGGAGACGTACATGCGCACAGTCTCTACCGACTCCAACGCCACAACCGGAGTATCATCAAATCTGATTTTCTCAATCTGTTTCAACATCATGGATGAAACCTGCTGACTTTCATGATCTCAGTATTCTTCCTTTAAGCTTTTCTTCATACTGTGTAATATGTCAACATCTGTGGAAGGGATTTGTGTCTGTTACAGACATTCATGACTCTCAGAGGATGAACCCTGACTTCCTGTCCCCCGGTGCCACCGTGTGTTTTTGTCTGCAGAAGACTTGAATGAACTACCATGATTTGGCTTATTGTTTCATTGGAAGTAATGGCGTTAGGAAGGTGACAGCGACTGACAGCGTAGACCACTTCGTGCCCTCTAAACACAATCAGACCTCCGGATATGTGCGTTTCTAAGGCGCTCAGCTGGCAGATCGTGGAGATGAATTTGCAGCTGTTTCAAGGCGGCTGGTCATTAGCATGAATGTGACTCAGCACTGCGCTCCACTGTCTCACAGTGACACCTCTCTCCGACTCCCCGTCTCTCTCCCTTCATCACTCCCCCTTTGTCTCTCCATTCATATCGCTCTCCTGCACCTCTGTACTTCTGATCCATTTCATTGGGAGATTGAAAGGAACCGACGAGGAAGTCGCTCTTCAGGGTTTTCACATCAAATGCAGAGCGCATTTTCTTTGCGGGGGACGGACGTCGGAGAAATTCGATTACTCGCGGTACAAAAGGATGACTGAAAGTCGAGGCCTGTGGTGTGGCCCCCAGTATTACACATTACTGCTAATGAGGAATATCCGGATGCTTTCTTCTGCTAATCTCAGGCTGGAATAGAAATGAACAAGCAGAGACAGTGCTGTGGACAGTCGGTTATCCATCACAGTGACAAATCACGTCCGTGCTAAGAATCGCTGTGCAGAGACGCAGTTGATAATTTAGTCTGCTCATTTGGTGCGGCGCAATTTATGGAAGCTCATACATCAGAGAATAAGCTCGTTTCGTTTCGGGATTATTTCATTATTGTTTGTTTTCCGTGTTATTACAATTCTGTTCTCATCTGCTGTGCGACTTTGATATCTATTTTTTTAATCTTTACTTTTATTTTTTTCAGACCGCGTGGCGGATGTCATTAGATCCTCCGGTGCGATTTGGTCGGACACTGATGAGGCAAGCATGCACGCGAGAAAACAAAACACACGCCAATGGCACAACAAAACGGCACGTCGCCACAGTGGGAGCGAGACGTGTGCATCAAGAGGTACTTGTCCTCGTCCTCGACTCTGACACCCTGACTATTCAGGTGGAAGCTCCACTGGCGAGTTAATACCAAGTGCTGACAAGAGCCTTTCTTCTATCCAAGTGTGCCAAGAAAACAAAAAGGTGTATGAAACAGACTGTGGCAGCGTGCACATGAAGGGTGTAGCCCACCGATTACCCCCGATGCAAATGTGGTCACGTGGACCAGACGGAACTGGTTATTACGGAGACACGATCCGAGAAATCTCTGGTGAGACCTAAACGAGAGCCGGCGAACACCCCCCCCCCCCCCCCCCCCCCCCCACAGTTCATCCGCCACATGCCCGACCTCATGCTTGTGCCACAGACACTGGTGTCGCATGCCGGTGGTCATGGGTAATACTCACATAGGAGGGAGGAGAAAGGGCAGAGAGGAGGAGGAAGAGGAGAGGAAGGAGAGGGGGGGGGGGGGGGGGGGGGCAGTGGCAGCGAGCTCCCCGGGCTCTGAGGGAGAGGCAGGCTGGTGCAGCAAACGATGAGCGGGACGGAGGGGACGGGGACGGGGGGGGGGGGGGGCGATGAAGCGTATGAGCGGCGGGTTTAAGGAGGCGGCCTGCTTGTTCGGGGGAATGACGGGCGGTTAGATGAGGAAGAGGAGGAGCAGGAGAGGGTCCTCGCACCTGCACCAAAGAGAGGCAACGGTTAGACTACAGAGGAGCAGGGAGCCACGTGGGGGGGCCCACACCTCTTAGCGCGTTTGATATCGGCAGTTGGATACTTTAATACTAGAATGCCCATGAGCCTCTGCTGCATTTGCGATTGAGAGGACGCCAGCGTGAGACTCTAATCAGGGTTGCGGAGAATTCAAAATTCAATTCAATTTAAAACTGACCCGGAATCAAACTGTTGCCTTTGCTGCAAATTGTTTTATCATCTTATGTCTCAAGCAGCTGCCGGTTATGGAAAAAGGTTTATTAAGTTAAAAGGGATCCTGGCAGTCAAATAAACTATTTTCCATGTTTCACACAGGCTTATTCTTCTTCTCAGCCAGAAAGAGAAGAGTATCTCAGCGAAATTGTCTTTTGTGCTGCTGATGCCGTTTTCAAGCCCAAAGCAGCCATGAAAGGGCTCCAACCGTGATCCACCATCCATCGAGCAGAGTACCAGAGCACCCGGGAGGAACAGCTCCTCTTCACAACTCTACGTGCGCCGTCTCTTCTTCTCACCGACCCGTTGACACGGAGCTGGAGGAAAAAAGGTCCCTACTTTCCACTACAACGTCACACCACGTCACGGTAACGGACCTTTACGGCAACAATCTTCACTGTGCGCTGTTATTTAACTCGGCAAGTCGCTGTAGTTCCACACCATGATGAATGCAGAGGGGCAAGACATCAATCTCAAAACGTCTATTGTTTGGGAAAGTGTGCAGAGCCGCTGGTACGGAGCTTATTTTAGGAATAGGGGTGTGTGACTAAAATCAATGAACAAATCAATGCAGCAAAGGTGTTGATTAGAAGATAAATCCCCCGTGTTGGCAAAACACATGAGTCATAAGCACAGTATGCAGATATAATTAATCTTTAAGCAGGCAATTAGGAGGACAGCACAAGATAATTAATGCTTTATACTTTAATATAAAATAACAAAAGAAAAGCACTGGGTGGAGGCAAATCGAATGAATCCGTGTCTTCCTATTTAGTTTCCCTCTGGACAGAATGTCACCGTGAAAATCATTGACCCTTCAGCGTGTGAGACAGACAGATGACCGAACCCGTAGGAGGTCTAAACTCTGCGAGGGGCCACCGGGGGCCTTTGCGCCCTGCTTTTTGTAAATGAATCGTGAAATGCGGCGACAGTATCGCGCGCCTCTCAACAACGCGCGTTGATAATAATAACCCAGCTGGCAGAGCCGGCTCCACCCAAACGCCTGGAAATATCACCCGTCACATTTCCACCCGCCGCAATTCAATTACCGGCCGCCGAGGCTGCGACACGCGCGGGGGAGATGATGCTGGCGACGAAGAGGGGAAACACAAAAGGATGCAGTGGGAGGACGAAGATACATACAGTACAAAGAGGGGGGGGGGGGGGCAGTGTGTGTGTGTGTGTGTGTGTGTGGGGGTAATAACTAGTAATTAGTAGCGCGGCCCTATAAGCTGCTCTGGATTTGTTCCCACCGCGTGTGGGGACGACGATGTCACGCTGAATATTTATGTTTGCGACATGATGATGGTCATTTTGTGTGCTCTCGCGCTCGCACGTCTGCCGGCTGCTGTTTTCTTTGTGCGTCGTACATAAAAAAAAAAAAAAAAGGATGTGGAGGTTGATGACGCACAACGTTTGCAGATCACACGGCGCGATGTTGTGCCCACAATGTGTATTCCAGGCCTACGATTACATCCTGCTTTGATCCCACTTTGGAACGTTCTTTGCCTCGACGTTAGATATTGTGTGTGTGCGGTACGCCAACGTGCCGCATATGCGCTGATCATACCGCACTCCAGTCCGTGGGCCAGCTGGACAGCACACGCAGTGTGATGCAAAGCTGAATTGCACTGATAATGTGAAGCGAAATAACCCTGCATGACCAGAGCTGCACCCGAGGGGGAGGTAGGGGGGGAGGTCATCATAGTCACGGCGGAGACGAGGGAGGACAGACGGTCAGAAGTGTGTCCGTCTGCTCGTAGTAGTACATCAAATAAGGCCACTGGGGCTGTAAACATCGATTCGCTGGGGAAATCCGGAGAACACTAGCGGATGGAAGCAATAAAATGTGCCATATGGTGGGGGAGGACGGGGGAGGGCGGGGGAGGGCAGGTCCACCCGTCTGACTGGGCCACAAGGGATGCCAAGGAGTTTAGTGGGGAAAAGGAAAAATAACACAATGGAGCTAAAAACCAATGTTGGTTGTCTGGCTTAAAAGATGCAGTTGAGTCAAGCAGAGAAAGAATAACATCTAAAAACATTGAATTCTACTTTTCAACAGAGAAAGAAAAACAGTTTTTATGGGACGCAAACTTTTGTTTTATTGAATTTTCATTATTTTTACAAGCCATTTGTGAATAAACCTTGTGTAAACTTTTATGATTACGGTTTCACAGAAAGATGACGTCACACAGGAGAGGAAGCAAACATGGGCCAATAAAAGAGAGAGGCTTTAGAACACGGAATGCTACTGAATCTCTCTTTAAGCCTTCGGGACAAAACATATCAGTAAAAGTGGAGCTCGGCAGATAACAAACTGAAGTCCGTTGTTACGCAATTACAAATAGGAGGGGGTGGGGTGTTGAGACACTTACAGGTGAACGGATGTTACGATGGAAACGTATTTGTTCCCCAAACGAAAGGTAGTGAAAAGCAAGAAGAGAGCAAAATGGAGGATGAAGATGAGCCAGAGAAGGAAAAAAAAAAGGAAAAGAGGACCGAAGCGTTTGCAGCGTTCGTAAATGTCATATTTTTTCTAACCATGGCTGGTCTTTTGTTATGGTTTGAAGGAGATTAAAAGGCTCATCAAAAAGTAATTAGATGCAGTGGCTCCACACGAGCACTCAAGGTACCGTCTGCGAGCTGCACGCCAGCACATTCAGCCATTAAGTCAGGAAGTACAGCGGGGCGAAGCAACGAGAAACGGGGGCTCAAAGATCCCTGTTTAGAAAGCAACGCGCCTCCCAAATTCACACGAGCTTCTCGGACTCCTTCTTTCAAGCCCAAACCTGATCTCTTTGTTTGCATGGCCCCAACCGCTCTCCTCCCCGTCTCCTGTAATCCCCCGATTACAGCCTCACTTTCATTAGCCGCAGGCCGTTTCTGCTGAGTCGGGCCGTTCTCCACTAATAACACTGAAGGCTTCATGCTTTGTGTGTCGCTTTGCAGCCGGCCTGCCTCGAGCGCAAAGCGACCGGTACCACAGTAGGAACGCGAATGCACATTGAAGGAATAGTTTTCCGGCAGAGACTTAGATGAGAACATGCCGATGGCACTTGGTGTTCGTGCGTATAGATGTGTATACACGTGGATACCAGGTGTGATTGACACTTTTGAAAACGTCCCTGTGACCATCGGGATGAAACGTCAATGGATCCTCTTAGAACATGGCTCTCATGGACGTGGGTCTCATCCACATGAGTGTAAGGGACGCTGTACTCATTGGCGTGGGTCTCATGGACGTGGTTCTCATGCACGTGGTTCTCATGCATGTGGTTCTTATGCATGTGGTTCTCATGCACGTGGTTCTCATGCACGTGGTTCTCATGCACGTGGTTCTCATGCACGTGGTTCTCATGCATGTGGTTCTCATGCACGTGGTTCTCATGTATGTGGTTCTCATGCACGTGGTTCTCATGCACGTGGTTCTCATGCACGTGGTTCTCATGCACGTGGTTCTCATGTATGTGGTTCTCATGCACGTGGTTCTCATGCATGTGGTTCTCATGCACGTGGTTCTCATGCACGTGGTTCTCATGCACGTGGTTCTCATGTATGTGGTTCTCATGCACGTGGTTCTCATGCACGTGGTTCTCATGCATGTGGGTCTCATGGACGTGGGTCTAATGGACGTGGTTGGTGGAAAGCAAATGAAAATCAAATTGTGGAACCATTTCCTTAACGTATAACAATGTGACATGTTTTGCTAACCCTTCAAGCCGCCAGTGACCTCATCTATATTTATCTATCAACCTTCGGCAGCCAGTGACTCGCAGTTATTCGGAGGGTCAGAAACAACAAACATTACTAATAGACGTCAGGACAAGCATCTTACTTCTCATCCATGCTGGCGGAGTTCCTCAACGTGAACGGGACGATCTCATTGCACGAGCCCCCCTTGGTGTCCGCCGTCCCATTGGCCCTGACGAAGGGCTCCAGCTCCCGGCCGACCGGCGCGGGCGGGTCGGTTCCGTTCTCCAGGTTGAGCAGGTTGAGGTAGGACTCGGCGCAGTCCGCCTGGGCGGCGGTCTGGCGCGGCCACGCAGATGTGGAGGTGATGAGCTGGTCCAGGGTCTGGCCGTGGTGATTCTTCAGATTCAGAGACAGGGCCTTTGCCGCCGTGGACGCGGAGCTGCACAGCGACTGTTGACTACCTGCAGGACGCGGAAGACGGATCAACGCGGTGCAACGCAAAGATGCAACCTGCGACCCACATGTCGTAGCCGAGCGGAGGAGTTGCCGCCGCGCCGGCGGGAGCAATTAGCACAGCCATGTCAGAGATTAGCATCTTCTATCAGAGGGACTAACATGATTAATGTAAGCATGGAGCACGAGGTGTCATTTTAAAAAGGTACACACAGTCCACGCGCACACAGGTGAGTCATAACAGAACACACATTCGGCTCTGCCCAAAGTGTGTGTGTGTTCATTATAACTTTGGCGAGACTGACCGTTCGTTCAGCTCCTGTAAATACATCCCATCCACCAAACATCCTCCTTAGGGACAAAGCGCGTGTGTGAATGCTTGTTTTTGTACCAAAATAAAGATAACAAACTCCTACTGAGAACACGATCTGCGAGTGTGAGGTAATGCGGACAGAGTGTGTTTTTTAAATCCATTGTTATTATATAATGTGCTTTTGTGCGTTAGAATATGCTGCTTTACATGTGTGAAAACTCAAACCGTACACTTACAATCTTCTAAAATCTTATTTGTGTTAGATTTGTTTTACTGGATTGCCTTCAGTTGTATAGTAAAGGGCGAGGGGATGTATATTTCTGTTGCTTATTGATGATGCTCGCGGTCTGTGGGTGGCTTGTCCCTAATCTTCACTGCAGACTGAGAGACGTGAAAAACTTATAGGGTGGTTTGCCAGACAATTCCGTTACTGCAGTCTTTCATCAATATGTCCTGACCAAATACATGCACAACATTCCCTGAGTATGATTATGAAAACCATTTAATGAGTGCAGGCAACTCGTTTATCACGTGAATCAACCAGATCTTAATTAACTGTACGAACCTTATTGGAAGACGCTTTTGGGAAATGAATATCCTCTAAAAACAAAAGATACAGAAAACATCTTTGAGCACCGACTCGCTCGCTTTCCTGCTCATTCTTCATTGTTAACCACGACGAGTGCTTTTCATCAGTCCTCATTAACCGAGCCACCAGAGCCCCTTTTCATACGGCAATCGAGACATCTGGGGCCTTACAAAGGAAGCCCTCACTAGAGTCTACAGCAACACCTGGAGAACAAGGCTTTCTAAATATACCGACGTACGCCCGGCCCACTTCTGCCCCGTCGAACGCGACACGGATGACTGCACTCGTGAGCCGGCCCGCAGGGGCAGAGGAGAGCAAGGGTGACCCGACCTGACACCGGTCACTCGCCGCGTCCGTTACCTGGAGGCTCCCGCCGCGGCTGCCCCGGCTGCGTTTTCGGGGAGCGGGCCTCCAGCTCTTTGAGCTGCTGCACCAGCAGGGCCAGATGCTGCAGCAGGTCCCGGTTCTGCAGCAGCAGCTGGTGGACGCGCGCCTGAGCCTCCAGGCGGGCGGCGGTCTCGGCCGCCATCTGATCCTTCAGCAGCTGCACCTGTGGCGCAGCGTGTGTGACATTTCAGTCATATTAAAAAAAACAATAAAAAAAATCCACTGAAATGTTAGGTTGTTTATTCTTTTTATGTCAGTGTAATGAGCTGGTGAAGCAAATATGCGTTTGCGCTTCCATTACAGAGTTGGCGCTGCCCCCTAGTGGGCATCAGACAGACAACATGTGATGATGCTCACGCAGGTTTTTGGGGCTTTATTGTGACAAACTCAACGTGAGGATCCCCTCCGTGTGTCTAAGTTGTGATCTGGACGTGTGATTGACGAGGTAACAGTTTTATTATCCTGAGATGGAATAAATATTGGACTAGAGATCAATAATCTTTCCGAATGAAAAAAGGCTAATAATTCATTCCTGTGAGGACAATACGAGTCCATCAGATGAGCTCAGCAACTTCGGCCTTTGAGCTCCAGCAATTGAAGAAAGAATGCGTGTAAACTGGCTTTCACTGAAAACGATTGAGCCTCAAGTTCAATTAATTCCATATTGATTATTGGGTTCCCCTAAAGAGGAAGTATTGATTTCAGATAAGCGCAAAGACGATGATGAATGTTGACGTAAGTAATGAAAGCACTGAAAGAGAGAATGTAAATCAATGTGCATTTGTAGAACAGATATAATCCACTGTTTTGGTAATCAATTGATTGTTCCACTCAAATAAAGTGGAAAAGTAACAGTAACACATTCGCATTATGATATTTAAAGGTGTTTCACACAACCGGCTCCCCTCCTCTCGCCCCGTGTACGGAGGCCTGTTTCTTACCTGCGCGACGGCCACCTGCGTGTGCTGCTGCTGCTGCTGCAGCTGCTGCTGCAGGAGCTGCAGGAAGTGCTGCGACGCCAGCGGAGTGAGGGAGCGAGAGCAAGGGCTGCTGGGAGAAACGCCCTGGGACGTCACGGTGAAGAGGGACCTTCGATCAAAGTCCTGAACACAAGACACGCGGCAAAAAACACATCAGGGTGGGAGGAAAGACTCTGACGCATACTTCTGCTTCTACTTGAATGTGGAAGCTTTTCCCTCCAGATAGCAGGGTGACAAAAATCAGATTCAACAGATTCAACCCTGGACAGCGTAGTGTAACTGCCTCGTCCCGCCACTAGAGGGCGAAGTAGCACATCGTAAAGTGCAGCATTACGGTTGCTCAGTATATGCTTGGCTAAATAAGCAAGACATTTGAAATGCATTCAAAAGAGGAAAGAACATTTTAATTAGGGAACGCGAAAGGCAAGATTAAAGTAAAAACCCACTTTGTGGGTGGGATTTGATTTGATTGTCCCCTGCCAGGCACTTTGAGCAAACACTCCCCAACTCAACTGAGCTCTGCTATTTAGAGCAGCTAAAATAAAAAATATCATAAATTGGTAATAACTGGAACTTTGGAGCAGCAGTTTACTCAATTTAGAAGCACATTTTTAAATCTTAAAAGCTGTGAAATGATGTCTTCAGGGGCTTCATTTAAAGACCGATATTAATTGAATCTTATTTTGTCCACCCCTGTGGTACCTGTGTACAATCACCTACACAACCAGCAGCTTGTGTAATATGTGATCGCTCATTATTCCTCCTTCCATCACTCTCTCCTCGCTTATCTCCACAGAGCAGATGTTTCTGAACCCCTCAACGGGATTACGGTGGCGTTTCTCACAAATCAAACGGAACGGACTGGGTGTGTGTGGGGGCGGGCGGGGGGATTAAGTGTCCCCCTTTCACAGCCAGCAGGAATTTTCAGGTTCCCTCACTCCAATCCAACTCTCTCTCTCTCTCTCTCTTTAGCAGCATGACAACAGCTGTGTCCACCAGTGAAGCATCATGACACACCAACGCCTCCATGTTTGCATCTTTCCCTCCCGTGAGTCAGTCACCAACTCACTTCACGAGCATCTCAAACTAAATCATAGTCCTCGCTGCCTCGCGCGAGCGCGACCGGGTGGTTGCATGCCCGGAGTATCCGCTGCCAACCGCGCCCGGGCGCCGCGTGGTCTTTGCTGTGTGGTCGGGTTGCTGCGGGGAGACGGCGAAGCGCTGCGCCGGGCCTCCCGGGTTCAATGAGCCATTTGGCAGCACCGCGCCTGGAGAGCGCCATCAGAAAGCGTCCCGAGGCCGTGGCAACAAATCACAGCACAATCTCATTTTCCTGTAGCTACAACGACTGGAGCCAAAAACAACAACAACAACAAGCTGCAGCGGGTGTCCGTGGTAACGGAGAACCTTCACCGCACCTGGGGTGAGAAGGCGGTGTCCACGTTTGGAGTTTGTGGATGCGAGGCCGCCCTTACGTTTAGTTGAGACACAGCTTGCAGCGCATTACAAAAACTGCGGAACGCTCAATGATGAAGTGACATCGAAATAGTTGGTAACATCCCATCAATTCAAACTCTTGGTGCTGCCAACTGGGCAGTTTTTGCCACCGGGTTTTACGACCCACTTAGCAACTTATTTTTCAAAGAGGTCCCCTGGCGACCAATCAACGCTTCGTGCTTTCCCTCAAAGGCAGACCCTGATATTCCACAGGGAACGGAGCCGACGCTCACAGCGGCGCTCTGGATTAACGGTTCTCAGTGTAAATCAGAAATGTGAGTCACCCAAAAGTCATTTAAGTTATGCCGGACTTCCCGTTAACAGTCTTGCTGTTACGTTTACTTTGTAAACGTTGGGTTGGAACATCTCCCTCATACATTTCGAATGCAGTAACGGGACGTGACCGACGATATGTGGGCTCGTAGAAAAAGGCTGCAGCATCGGCGTCTTACTATGATGGTCTGTCCCGGTTTGACCACCTTCAGTTCTGCCAGGCTTTGCAGAATTTCCCCCACGGCCCTTTCGCACAGGGAGGTGCCAGCTGAAGGATCTTCGCCCCCTTGTCTTCCTCCGCGTTTGCTGTCCTGCTCCTCCTCCTCCTCCTCCTCCTCCCCTTGCTCCGCCCCCGTCAGCTTACGACCTGCGACGGAAGATGGAAGGACAATAAGCCAAACGCCGCCATTTCCTCTGGTAAAAGGATAACTAAACCTTATATCAATGCTTCTTTGTGCACATACACAGTAACCCCACATGATCCACTCCACCCGTCACACAACTGTCGCTCAGAGCGAGACAATTATTCATTCACTGTGCAAATTACAGTAATTACTGGACACATCGGCAATCAACCTCGTGTTAAAGTTGTAATCATCGTCACCCTCCATCCGAAGGGAACCAAGGACGATGCTCCAGATATCACTCGAGCTTGAGGTCGTTTCTTCAATATTTTTACGTTGCAGTGTAACCGGACGTCTGTCTTTGTTGCTGTTCCATCGCTTTGCAGAATTAATGAGCTGGTGAGGTTTAATGGCTCCATTTAGGTTACAGAGAGGCGTGTGATTAAATTCAGGTCAAGCTTTAGCCTGGAGAGAGATGGTCCCCTTAGCACCAAAATGACCAATAAATGCTCATAAACATCATTTCCAAGAGTGAAACAACACTCAGACACCAGATGTTGAATATAAAATGCGTGTTTTAATATTCCAGCATGCTTCTCTGTGAGGAATGATCGATACCATTTCTAAGAAACCAGGATGGTTATCTATAAATACCTGATTTCAATATATTAGAATTGAGAGATCCCTGGAATGTGTTTGTTTATTTCAATGCCCTTCTCTGTGCAAACAGAGGACCCTGTGAGGCGGAGCTCACCGTCGCTGCTGGACTCCTCGGCGGACTTGTCACTCTCTCCGTCCGCCTGTCCGTCGGCGTCCTGCTCAGCGTGCTGCAGGCTGAGCTTGTGGCACACATCGAAGGCCTGACCCACTGTGCGCACAATGCGCATGGCCTGCGACTGTCAGGCCGCGTGAGGGAGGCAGATGGAAGAGTTTGGGATGGAAAGGTCACTCATTTGTTTGGAATAAACACTCGACAACAAGCATCAAGCGCCACGGCAAGTTATTTCAGCGACGAAATATTGTGTTGTGATCTACGGACGGACTGAAAACATCAACACGCATGTCGTATTTGGTCAATTAAATACTAATAATATCACTTCTGTGGAGGAATTCTCATTACAGCTAAATGATAATACCTAGTCAAGCCTGCAGTAACTTAGATGTCTATCTATTCTGTGTTCACTGCAGGCTGTGGATTAAGCCACAGGAAATGAATCTATCCACCGGACGTTAAATAAAACAAGAAATGCATTAACTGAGCAGACATAAGCAGGAAATTCATCTTTAAATCGAAGATAAAATGCAAAACAGTAGAAAACACGAAACCTTCCGCTTTTAGATGCATTTTTGTCAAATCTACACGAGTTGAGTCCCACAGGGTTATAAACACTTTTAAGCAAAAGGAGCAATGACAGCAGCAGACGGAGCGGTGAGAGGAATACGTGCACTCAAAGTGCGACGTGCATTACGGCTCCAAGGGCAACTGACGCTGCTGTTATATAAAAAAGGTCTATTCCCCCTCCTTCGACGGTGACAACCCCCCTGCATGATTGGCAGTTCGGTTTTCAGATCGTTACCCGGGGAGCCAGAGGAGGAGAGCTGCGTGTGTCAGGAGATGTGTGCGAGTGGGCTTTTCCTTTACCGTCTTCTTTGACTTGAACACGTTGCATCGGAAGGAATTATTGGAACTGTCTCTTGCAATGTAGCTGAAGATCTTTAAGTCCTGGGAGTCGTGTGACACGTAGAAAATCCTAGAAAACACGGCACCAAAACAAAATACACACAGCGTTACAGAAATTGAAATGGAGGAAATCATTTATTTACAGGGACGATCGTTAAATATTGACACCAGGGAGAAATGCAAATATAAATCCAATAAAATAGGGGAATGTTCACGGTGTCATTCTTTGCTGTTGCCAGCAAACACTGCAGTAAGCCGGCAGAGCAAAGAGAGTCCGACTGCAGCCTCACCGCTAGGAAACGACTCCCCTGGGAACCGGCCATAAAAACGATGACCACCATCTACCGACAGCAACTGCTTCATTCCACGAGGAGGCAGCTAATTGCTTGTCAAAAAATGATTTACATCTATACATATGTGTATATTTTTAAGAGTTGTTTAAAGGGTGATTGGCTGACGGCCTCCGTCCCCGCGTCAACAGGCCAGGCAGGTAATAGGATGCTGCGGCCCTAAAGAGAAATCTCGTGAAACAAAGCGCACAGATGGTTCCCCGGGTTACGGCGAATATGATCCGCGTGGGATTCCGCCCCTAAGAAAACGACACGCGCAAAAACATACGCTCCACCAAGTACGAGCAGAGGCTATAGATTATTCATAACGATGTGCTTTTAAATGCATTTGCCGCACACAGCACAGCAAATTGAAGCACATGAGTCCTGCATAGGGCAACGATTCATCTATACAGGGTGAGATATCATTTCCACAGAGAGACATAAAGTGTGTGTTATCCACAGAACGCTGGGACAAGAAGATGCAGCCTGGCAACAATAGCAAGGTGTAATATGTGTTTTCCACTCAGCGGGGACGTGTTAAAAAGCTGGTTGCACTGACCTGTAGATGGGATCTTGCATGATCAGCATCTTGCTCTCATCCCACGTCCACTCTTTCCTCTGCGCGGGAGACAGACGAAAGCGTCTCGTATTAAAAAAAGCTTTTCTTTGTCACGGCCGGTTCACTTTCTGGGAAAACGGTTTTATCGTTTACCTTCTGCTTCTTCCTCAGCAGCACCTTCACTCCGTCCACAGACACCACGATGTTGACTTTCTTCTTCTTGATGTTCTTGGCCTTGAATTCATACTAAGAAGACCAAAAAAAGAGTTAGATTTTCTGCATTAAATAAGTCAAAATTGAAATATTTTAAGTGATTTCAGCAGACCGTTCAGCTTTAAACTGCACTGTTTCATACCCGTCTTATTCTATTTGAGCTTGATTTTTTCTTAAACAGGATTTTTGAATTTTCTAAACACGACGGCCTCTTTGGTTCTCTTTTAAAGTGTTTTCTGTAGATTGTGTGTTGAATGACTTGTTGCTGGATTGTGTGTGCTGTGTAAATACACCTGCCTCGCCTCACAGTCCTCACCCTGCACACACACACACACACACACACACACTCTACCTCCTTATCGCAGCAGCCGTTTACGGCCGGCTGCACATTTGGCATGCTCGCAGAATTAAAAGGCGGGAACAATCTGTCATCATTTAAACATGATCGGCGGTGAACTTTACATGAACATCTTAATTAACTTTGCAGTTGACAATAGGAGCACTGTCAGAATAGACAAGCCTACTGAATAAAAAAGAAAAAGAAAAAACTTTGCAGGCACCGGAGTAAAGGTGAAGGACACTCCGATCACAGGGATAGATTAACTTCACCTTGGCAGTAATCAGTAGCAACATTCAATAGGTCGGCGCACGCTGATTGAGGGTTCAACTTTGGCAGTTCTCCCTCATCAATCCTCTGAATTACTCAGGGCGATAGAAAGTGACAAGGAATGATCACGTGGATCATGTAGAGGCTCCACACCGCTGCCTCTCAGGTGGGCCCGTAACAAAGAGCAAACCCGTTAAATCGAACAACGTTTGAGCAAAAAAAAAAAGGGCCCAGGATGTCCGCTGAGTGGAACGCAACATCTGCGTCGGGCGACTCACACGCCTCCACCTCGTCAGCAGGACGGGCCCGTCCGCTCAAATCAGCGTCACCCTTTGAACACGAAGCAGGGTTTCATGTGTAGCCGACTACCGGCGGGGGAGGAGAGGGAGGAGGAGGAGGGGGGAGGCTGTCACGCTGCACCGTTTACCGCAAAGAAGGCAGTTGCTTTTTAGAAAAAAAAGCCAAGAAAGCATAAATGTTACTGTCGTATGTGTGCATTGAATATGAGCCCGGAGCCGGATGGTGGCCAGCTTAGCGTAGCACCGAAAAGGCTCAATAATTAAAAGGGCAGGGTGAGTCCCATCTGAAAGAAAACAGCCGAGTGAAAGTAGCTAGAATATGTGTCAAATTATTCAGCAAATGTGAATTCTTCAGGTACAAGAGATATGAGCAGACAAAAGGGGAGGAGGTGAGGAGACAGCTGTTGTTATGTAAGGACACCCTGCTGCAAAACTGTGACCTTTACTTCCAGCTGCATGGAGCCCCCGTGGACAAATTAGTGGAACATAATAATAGAAACGATCTCACAGGCACGACTACGGGTCTCGGTCTCAGTCCACGCTGGGACCTTGTTGTCTGAATGAAAGCAAATAAACGCCATGAATTAAAAAATGAAACTTTTTTTCCTTCTTTTTCTGTCACATCCCTTTCCCACGTTTCCATACATTCCGTATATCGCCACGCGAACGTCTCGCTTGGGTCTGTTTGAAACGCCCCCGCTCTCCTTGCCCTGGATCCGTGGTGATTAAACTTTCAGTCTCTAATTATACAGAACAGAATCCCGAGAGAGCTGCTTAAATGCAGAATGGGTTCAGGGAGGGAGAGGAGGAAATAGTCGGCGCTGGAAGAGGAGGCAAAGTGGCAACGTGTGAGATTAAAAGGAAAAATGTGAAAGCAAAAAGCCGGTGCTGAGCTTCATTCATCTCCACTGCACTATGAACCCTGATATTGAGGTTATTGCGTTTAATTTGGGGCATATTACAAGATGAGGAAATTCAAACAGAAGGAAAAGAGTATCAGGTGTAACTTTCCTTTAACCAGAAAAATGAAACCTTCCCCCTACAAAGTCATTGGTGGACTTTTGGTGCATTTTCAGGTATTTTAATGTCACATATTGACCGTAAAAAGAATCGTTTTAAATAAAAGAACTTCACAAGCTCTCGTAACTCGTGTTAATTATTGTCTCAACACTACGGAAAAAAAGACGCAAAGCGCAGCAACAATACCAACAACATCTGTGTCAGAACCTTCCCACTAACACACACACACACACACACACTCACACACACTCACACACTCACACACGGCTCCTTCATAATTCACAGTTTATGCCGGCATTCTAGTGAAGCAAAATGGGATTTTGCAACTTCATTCAAAGTATGAAATTTTAATATTTTCTTTGCTTAAGTGACGGGTGCTTTGAAATATTCAAGCGTTTAATGCACTTTCATTGTTTTCTTTTCATCAAGAGCAGAACAAACACCTCAAAAGTTTATGACACATTTTCCCCTGAAACCTCGCGTCAAAACTTTCAGAAAAGACATGGAAGTAGACGTTGAGGAATCACACACACACACACACACACACACACACACACACACACGATTTGTTAAAAGCTAATACGACTAATACGTGAACAGAACAGGCGCGCACAGGACACGGGCTTTAGGTTCTGGGACGCACACGTCAAAGAGCCGTCTTCAGAACGAGGCCTCCGGCGCTGCAGCCATGTTCCAGCCTTCCGGCACGCGGAGGGAAGAGCACGTTTCCTCACCCGTTATCCGTCGGGATGTGCGCATTAAAAACCCGCCAGACGCATCGGTCTTCCCAGACAGCGGAACAGATTTGAGCCGACGCTCCTCTGCAGTCTATTAGGAGAGTGTCGGGGAGACGGGAGGGAAGGGAACGCGCCTTTGTGCTTTCTTGCAAAGAGTTTGTGTATTTGTACACTGGATATGAAGCTGCGGCCATGCAACAGTTAGCTTAGCATAAAGACACAGCCGTCTTGGATCAGTGCACTTTTTATCACTACTACACAAAGCCAGGCTGCCTCCCTCCCCCCCAGTCTGTGTGATTGATATCGGGCTTCTTATCGACCTCTTGGACTGACAGAGAATACAAGAAATGTTAAACTACTCCTTCGAGTGTGAAGAGTGATGCCTGGTAAGACTCGTGAGGCGGACTTTACCCTCAAACTACTATTCTGCGTATTCAACAGGTACCAGATGGACCCTTACAGACCAGGATCTTATCACCCTTCATGCTGCGAGCGGTGAGGGGGGCTCGAGTGTCGGAGGCAAGCGGTAGAGGACGCTGCAGAGGACACGAGGGACTCCAGTGAGCTCCGACGTTCCCCTCCTCTTTTCTTGGAGGGGAAAAGGTCTCTCAGTCGTTGAGTGGAAGCGTTACGCCGGATGCTGCAGATAAATTGCCTGGCTCCGAAACAACACCTGTCAGCAGCCACTTAATGAAGCGGCCGCGGATTCCTGCAGTGAATCGCATTTGATTCGTGCTTTAAATGTGACTTCATCGGACTCTTAAGAGAAAAGTTGGATAAGAGGAAATATATCAATTAGTAGGATCTAAATCCTGGAACGAGACGCTATGAGCACCTCCCCCCCCCCATCCTGAAAAGCAGCGGAATGTGGGGTGCATTGTGGGTCATTGATGCTCCCTGTAGTACCGCTGAAGCCATACAGGAGTCCACAATAGGCCCTATAGATCGTAACCTAGCAACCCCTTCATTACAATTCCCAGGATTTGGGGAGTTCTAAGGAATTTCCCTGCTTTTTTCACCAGTTCTGTACACAAAGAGATGACTGTTGGGAGCTGAGAAACCCAGCAGCCTTGCAGTTATCTCGGGGGGGGGGGGGGGGGGGGGGGGGCTTCTTGGACTGAGAAACAATTTGTAATGAAACGTTACTTCATTTTTCAACTCAAACCCATTGTTCCATTGGTCAAACAAAGAATCAGGGCTCTACTCACTGCTGCTCCACTAAGTCTCTCTCCCTGCGGGGGGGATGATGGAGCGACTCCCATGACGCCGCGGAGGCCCAAACCCTCCGTGGCGTGAAGTGGCTCGTCTCATCGTTAGTCAGCAGCGGTGTGATAAGGGAGCAATCACCTCAACAGTTGCCACGGACAACGACCTCGGCTCGGTCCAGGGAGCGGGAGCTTGACGCTCGTGCACGCTCGGCGCCGCGCGAAACGGAGAATAAAGACACAAGAGCGAGACGGACATTTAAAAAAGCTTGCTGGTTGGTGCCTTCGAGAGTGGTTTCCACCTGAGTGCACGTGTTATGGATTGGACCCCTGGGCTCCGGTCGGGTCCTGTGGGAGCGACGGCGCTAACAGGGAACAGCCATCTTGAAGTAGCTGCTTAAGGGGGGCTTCTCCGTGACACCCAGAATTTACCGCCGTAGAATATCTGAGGCCTTTATTTTGAAATAACAAAATAAGAGTTAAAGGATAAGGTTTATTTTGTATTTCAGTGACACCGTTCTGGAGCGATATTTTCTGACACTACAGCGATCATCATGCCCTTCTGTCTCCTGTCAAAGCAAAGATGTTTGTTCTTTTGGAGAGGAACTGGAAATGGGCTCGTCAGAGGAGGAAGCTGTGACGGGGGGGGGACTCGTCGAGCGAGAATGGACTCACGCCCGAGTGACTCGCTGACAGGCGGAGATAAAGGACAGCCAGTCGCAGTGCTGACGGTGTGTACTCAGGGTCAGTCACATGGGAGGCCGAGGAAATACAAAAGGAACGGCCTGAGCAGGCGCTTGCTCTCTATAAGAACACGTGCGATAAATGCTCACATCCGCGCGTGTACTCACAAAGACACTCAAGTAAATTGAACTACTCATAGTCGTAAGGTTGCAATAAATATTACTTAATAACTGACAAAAAAAACAAGTGAACGATGGACGGAGGGCAGAACTACACCTGCAGACACGGAAAACCTCGTCTTAATCTTCTTTAAAGTTCTTGACGATAACAGACAGTGAACCGTCTCCTTTTAATGCAAATCTGAATCCCGAGGGAAAATATGTCAGATCACTGGCAGCGAGACGGAAGGTTTCTCTGGACACGTACGGTTGCTTCACGGCCATTTGTGTCCATCCTCAAACACAACATGACCATCTCTGAGGCTAATGATGGATGTGAATGGCTGCATATCACTGTGAGTCCATGGCTCAAAGCAGCAGTCAGAGTAATAGGATTACCAGGACGAACGCTGTCAGATCACAGGCTCTTAAATCCCTCTGCGCCCAGTGCAGGGGGCGGTTGGGGGGGGGCAACCATCACCGATCTGCATCCGTATACTGGGGAAGCAGTTACAGCCTCTGAGCCGCTACGTTGACCACATGATGGCGGCTCGCTGTCGCCGGTGAGAGACGAACACGTTGATTGAAGATGCAGGCATGGACGTGTTTTATAGGTTGCTGCTTCTTATGTTACCAGAGAGACTGTACAGCTGGTGCGAAGGAGCCGCACGGTGAAATTAGGTGATGGACTATTTAATGAAACAATGTGGGGTTTGAGGCCAAATGCAACCGCCGGATTAACCGCGTGTTAACCTCGTTGTAAGAGGGGGGGGGGGGGGGTAGTAAATGTTCATGGTCGCCATCTGTGCCGTACATGCAAACATGTCCCCAAAAAGCCCCCTGGAAGAGGCTTTAATAGCTTTCATAAAGCCCAGTCATGAGTTGCTTAAATCCGTGTCTGGGAGGACGGAGACAGCTTCTCGTGCGGCGCGCTGCGCTCCGCCGGCTGCAACTTGTCTGACAACAGGAGGTTGGGCAACGTGCGCCACTGATTGATGAGCCGGCTCGACGCTGTCCGCACTTGTTGGTGGCGAAGTGACTGTGCGATTGCAAATAAATGAAATGAGTTGGTGTTTTTGATTTGGTGGTTCCCCATCGCAGAGGCTCCGTGGATAATCCTCAGTAATGCAGCGCTGCAGGTACGAAGGCAATCAGACGGATCAAAAGCACGGAATACCTTTTTGTGCAGAATCAAAGGACTTGGAGACGTTCAGTATCCAGTCTTAGCTCGGTGTGACTTGTGTAATGCAGTCCTACGTTTGGTGACTGGGGTCTCATTTCCAGTGTAACTGAAGGTCAGTTAAGTAATACAGTCAGCTGGGAAAAAAAGGAGGTTGGAAAGTCCTTTTCTTGTTTCGTGTACCGGCCAGAAGAGACAACCAGGCAGAAAGAGCAGAGAGACGTCAGAGGAGCGCACGTTTTATCATGACATACAAACACACACACACACACACACACACACAGAAAGTGAGAAACCAGACCAGTCAAAGATTATAATTAAATTCAATTGGGATCAAATTATTCAAAGGAGGCACAACAAAACATGGGTAAAAAAAGTACAGAGTTTGGGAAATTCCGCTCCAACGATATGCAAATGCCTCCAGTGCATATATGAATATGCGGCGCCTCCTCCCCCGTTATGCATTCAGCTCGTCTGCCCTGAAAGTTTGATGCGTGCTGAGATAACAACGAACGCAGCACAACACTCTTCCCCCCGCAGAGCGCTGCGTTCTATGAACAACACCAAAGCGAGTCAGAATCTCCCGTACGACCAACAACTGAAAACACAGATTTGATTGAAAAACGCACGGCGCCTCGGCGACAGGCGTTAACGGATGGACGAGAGTGGAGCGGACCGGATCGTGGTCCCGCGTGGGGGCGAGGTGTCGCTGATCGGAGTCACATCGGCCCCGTCGTTGCGGCTGCGGAGAATAAGCCGCCTTGTTAGTGGCGAGCAGCAGCGGGGTCGCTCACACAATTTATCCAATTAAAGAATAAAACAAGTTGCAACCATTGTGTCCCTAACGGACAGAGGCCAGAAACACGAGGCCCACGACAAGTCCTGGATGCCTGAAAGCATCGGTGAACCGCACAACCGAGTCCAAACAGATAAAGAGAGTTATTTTGTAATAGAATAAATGTATGACCTCGCGCTGGTGCTCGAGTCCTGCAATGTCAAAACTAAAGCCCGTGAGACTGCAGGCATCACATATCACTGGAAAAACCATTCCTGTCAGACTTGAAGTAATGAGCCTGCGCCCTGCGTGCCGGGGCACGGCCAACCCAAGAAGCTAACGGTAGTAAGCGGGCGGCGCCGACGCACTGCATGTTTAAAGCAACACGGACCTGAGAAATGCAGAAGGAGAACGCACGCCAAAGAGAGTCGAGGAACCACGCAGAGAGCGCGAAGGCTTCCTGTGTAGCACGCTGGAACAAGACAAATGACATTTAGAAGTAGGGCAGCCCATCTGCCAGCCCCAAAACTGCACTTTTCCTCAATCATTATCCAACCGATGATGAACTTTTCCCCCGGTGCATTATGGTTATCTGCCTGCTCGTGCTGAGAAAGAACGCTCGCAGGCACAGAAGAAGGACAAGAACAAGTTCTCCATCTGCAGCGGACTCGGGGCCCATCCCCAACCCCAGGACGAGTTGAGAAAGAGGTGTTTATAGAGCCGGTTGCCGGGGGAGACCTGAGGAGTGGCCCGACATATGTGGCTAATTCCGTTGTGCAGCATAATAGCGAGACGGAGCTGAGAGCTTAAAAAGTGGCATTCATCACAACAGGAACCGGCACGGAGCACGCAATTGAAATTCTAATGTAACTCGTACGCAGTTGTTCAGTTGAAAGTCGCAAGGACGGAACGGATTGCGTAAGAGACCAGGAAAAAGAAAGTAAAAAAGAGGTTTTTATCAAAGCGTGTGAATCATTGACTGCCTGCAAGGAGGAAGATGATGAAGAGTTTCAATTACACGTTTGATAAAAAAATACAGAAGTGATGCATTGAGGCCAGATGCCAAAAATAACAACGCAAACATGCCGAACAAACAAGATCAAGTAATGTTTTCTTTGCAAATTTAAATTTCAACCCAATTACGGCAGCAGCCAAAAAGATCGGTGGATCACGAGTGACAATAATGAATCTTTTGGGGAATATGGATATCTATGACACATTGTAGGGACGTCCATCCAAAATCTTTTGAGATCACTCAAACTAATCAAATAAACCCGCTGGTGTTCACCAACGTAAGTAGGAGCCTGTGGGGACCATGAATGTTTGTAGATAATTACATAGTAATCCAAATAGCTGAAGAGATGAATCAGTCTGGCCCAAAGCCGACCATTGCATCCCTACAGCTACAACCAATAAACTGAGGCCTAACGGAGAGACACCGAATAAGCTGAATACATTTGCATTGAGTTTTATTGATCTTGTGTTGGATTCGCGTCATATTGTTCAGTGTTCCTCTGAATTTGTTCTCCCTTTGTACAGATACAGGACTGCCCGACACTCACACATTACACTGCGCAGACCCGAGGACAAAGGAGCACCCTGATGCAATACAACGGACCTGCAGAGATATATATATATATATATATATATATATATATATATATATATATATAGGTGACGCACACACACACACCCAGTATATCAACACACGTGTCCAGTTCCTTGTGACTGTTGACTCAAGTTGTGTTTGTACTCCGGACTTTCCTCTGGTGTATTTACACTGTGGACAACTAAACGGGTCGGGTCTGATCCCTTTGAATTCTTTTTTTTTTTACATTCTTTGTCTACTTACATTTGTGCTGTATTATTTTAGAGATATTGAAGACTGGAAACCGTACAAACGACACCTTCCATATTAATGTAGCCAACACAGTCCCGACTGCGCTCGTCCAGGTTGCAAAGAGCGACGGATCACAAATTGTGTGTGAATAAAAAAGGTGCCATCGGACAGGTGAGTTCGTGGCTTTAGACCCCTCAGGACGGCTCTTATACTCTTGACTAATTGTGTCATGGAAAGACACGGCATTGCCAAGGGGCAGAGTGTGAGTGTGTGTGTGTGTGTGTGTGTGTGCATGCGTGGAACACGATGCTAGTAGTGGAAGCAGGGACAACGCACCACCTGTCCGTCCATCCATGTGAGCAAAGACCTGCTGTCCCTTCAGCGGATTCATGCTTTTTCGCACACCAGCGTCGGGAAAAAAAAGGGGGGGGGCAAGAAATGTATGATTGAGCACGAACTGAAGAGCGTGAAGATGACCGGACGCACTTTTTGTGGTAGAGTAAAAAAATGTCCACCTCAGCGTGAACGGAGCGTTCAGCTGTTTTCGGGGCCTCAAAAGGTCCGGCGGCAAAATAAAAGAGGGTTTCCCGGAGCTCGCGTTAGGTAACGAGCCCTTCCAGCGGTCCCCCCCGCCCCGCCGGCAGAACCGAACGCTCGGATGAATTCCACTGAGCCGCTCTCCGATCCGAACCGGGGCCGAAGGGCACTTTAAATAACCCCCCGTCGCGGATTGTGACTCACTTTTCAAAACGACTGTTAATCAAGAAGAATGGGACCCCTTTCCCTCCGGGGGGGGGGGGTCGGTTAAACAAAGAGTAACGCACCCTTTCAAAAGCTGAAATCACGCCTAATCCAGGACACATGTAGGTCACCCACAATGCTCGTGTACATCTGCCATTAAGCTTGCATGAATAAAAACAATAACCCCCCCAATGTGTCACCCTGCCTCCTTATATAGTGCAAACCGCCCCCCCACTTTGCTATAGATCTGAACCCCCCCGGAGTAAATCTGTGCTCTCATTCTGTTTTTCTGGGACATCCGGGTTGAAGGATTGTTACGCCAACATGTGACTCACTGATGTTTAAGGATGCGTTCGTGTTGCTGCTCCTGATGTAGTTTGATCTGTTTCTCTGATCTGAAATGCCGCATTTGTTTGAGAGTGTGTTTAAGTTAAGTGAAAGTGAAACATGCTTGGGGGGGGGGGCATTTATTTGCTTTTTGCTCCGCGTATAAAAAGAACTAAAAGATCCTCTCTGCACACGCAAAGAACATGAGCCAGGTGAGGTTAAAGGTTTCGTTTTCTGTGTGTACTGAAATAAATAAAAAATAATTCCCATGCCAATAGTTACTTATCATTTATTGTTTTTTTCCGTGCAAACAGCTTCTCCTGACTGACGTCACAACCGACGGCAGGAACTAAGAACCTCCAAAAAAAGATACATGAGGTTGAGAGGGACGCTCTGGTGAGACGCTCCGGACAGACACGGAGACACATGCGGACAGAAAGGGAGGGCGTGTAATAGACTCTCTGCACTCTGGGAAAGGAGGCCGCATCCTGGCGGACGTGCGCGGGAGGCCAGAAATCCCATTAGAGACGATCAAAATTCAAAGGGGAAGCATGCGCAGCCTGAAATCTATTCCTGTCAGCACTGAGTAGATAGCAGAGATGGGCTAAATTGAGGTGTTCTATTTCGGTGGGACGAGGGTGAGGGGATGGAAAGGACGAAAACAGCAGAGGATGGACGGGGGGGGGGGCGGGAGCTTTAATGCGTTTTCGTAGAGAACCAGTGGCCTCTTGTTAACAGTTTGCGCTCGTTTTCCCATGAAAGTTCCAGTAGATCCTAAAGCACCGTCCTTTGTCAGACATCCTTGTTAATCAATCACGGAGGGTATTTTTTTTTTTTCAGAAAGAAAAAGGTTCTTTCCACTACGGAGCAGCTCTCACGCGTTCATGGGTACAAACAGCCGACTGGGACTGAGGGAAACCAGTGCTCGTAAACCAACACAGTGGGACCAGCCGAACAAAACGGCAGAAGCTCTGAAAAGCTCCGCAGGGCACAAGAATGTTGTCTTTTCCCTTTGTCGCTGTGGGGAGGGCAGGTGGGCGCCAGGACCCCCTCTCTGCTCGGCGGGACCCCGGGATCCACCGTTTGTCCCGGGGGCGTTTGTTTCCTCTCCGCCCGCTCGCGTTTCCTCACATCGCCTGAGACCAAAGAGCTTCGACCGAGGGGGGATGAGACCACGAGGGGAGCTGCCTGGATCCCAGGAGCCCCTCTGGAGCGCTGCGAGCCACCGCCATCGGTCCATCCCCTCGGCTGAAGGGTTGCGCTTTTAAATTAAAGACGGGGGGCCCTTCGGTTTTGTGGAAAGAGTAGAGAAAGTCGGGGAGGCCCGGTCAGTATCCCGCTACGCAAAGCTAATTACACTGGACTTGGCAACCGGCGCTAAACGCGCGCCCAGCCTCCAGTGCTTGAAACCAGGGGCCACACACACACACACACACACACACACACACACATTAAATCACTTTCAAAATGAGAAAAGAACTAAATCTCCCCCTTTCCAATAGAAGCCTGGATTTAAAAGCAATAAAACACACCGTTGTTTGGGTGTTTAGCTGCTCGCAGCCTTGACTTACTTGCTATGGCCATTAGCTCAACGTGGCTAATGTTAGCTAGCAGTTTCCTGTATAAACAACCATAGCTGTGACAATAGAACGTAACTTTTCGCGTCGCGCTGAGACCAGGGAACATGTTTCTGTGCTTCAGCTCGCGGTTCCAATTCCTGTAACCTACGAGGTTCCTTTTTTTTCCACTTAAATTCGGAAAATAAGCTTATTTGGTTACTACACTTGTGTGTCACTCCATTAAATATGAATATATTTATAATATGAATTCACCGTGAGGACCAGCGTTGAAGGACTATGAAACTGGGCGGAAACTGAGTCACCGTCAGCAGAGGTTTCATTCAACACACCTGATGATATATAATTAACGCGGAGGTTCCTTCAGGTTCTTCTTATTAGGCCGATCCTGTTTACATGAGTCACGGGGGACTTTATGAGCAGTGTTCTGCTTCATTCATTAGCCATTCAAAAACAAAAGATACCTCTATAATGGTCTGAGAGCTGCAACTTAGCTACATGCATTCATTTATTATTCATCCACGGCTTTCTTTAGAGCTCAAGGGATCTAAAAATACACAAACCTGAATGCATCCGCCCTCTCGGACATGAATAAGCACTAATGAGGTTGTATAATTTTTAAATGGAGACATCTCGCGTC
Organism: Gasterosteus aculeatus; assembly: GCF_964276395.1. Lineage (NCBI taxonomy): Eukaryota > Metazoa > Chordata > Actinopteri > Perciformes > Gasterosteidae > Gasterosteus > Gasterosteus aculeatus. The sequence goes on along the minus strand of NC_135702.1, from coordinate 3,937,566 downwards.
TTTCTTTTCAAAGAGATAATGTTTTTCTTCCTTCTCACAACCCTATTGATTTGTCCGTTTGGGAATTGCAGAGAATAACGAGCGCTCTCTGCACCGTCAGCACAGACACCCTAAAAACAGCCGGTGTTCCATAGACCTACTTTGGTGGATGTTTTCAGTGTGCATGAGAAAGCTGTTTTTTAACAGCGGGGTAACTCCGATTTTATGCACATATTCACAGTTTAAACAGACGGCACTGTTGCTTGAAAAAGAACATACGAGGATTCCCCAGAATCCCCCCCAAAAAGACGCCTGAATGCCCCAAAAACAGAATGTTTTTTTGAGTGACTCGCCAAAATAAAATCACATTTCTTAGCAGCACATTCAGCTCCGGGGTAAAAAATCCTTTCCGCGTCTGAAGCCAGCGAGACGGTGAGTCACACTTGAATCACAGAACCACCCGGGCTCCCTGATACGACTCCGGGGATGACCTGTGCAGGAAAACGCTGACCCCGCTGGGACAATGAGAGGGGAAAACCACGACGTGATCGCCGAGGAGCGAATTCAACGTGACAGGCGGACGGCAACGGGTCGATTTGTGCGATTCTCATAAACTGCCACTGGGATTTCAATCCGTGCCCTTGAGCTCTCCAACGCATTAGTCAGCATATTATTATTATTATTATTATTATTCACATCAAGGCTCATTGCCTTCTCCGCTGCAAGAGCCCAGAAACCCCGACCTGTCGTCCCGCCAGTGAACGCACCACCACATCCTCGCTACGAAGGTCTATCTTGACAGACGCACATTGTTTCTATCGAGTGTTTACTGCGTTGTTGACAGACGCGGGACTGATGATGATGATGATGATGATGATGATGATGATGAGCATGTGAGTGTGCGTGCGCGATGTTTTCATCTTACCCGGATTCTCCTCATGGCGGCCACGATCTCCATCCGACTGCTGGGCCTGGGCACGTCCAGACACCCCACGTACTGAGGTAAACCATCGCACACACACACACACACACACACACACACACACACACAGTCCAAGATGTTATCACACACACATTACAGCGGCACACACTCCAAAGTGGAGTGTTTTGGTGTTTTTATAAAAGACAAATACCGTGTACACTGTCTACAATATGCAACAATGGGAACAGTAAACAAAAACAAGACAAACTGCCTCCGTCATGAGCTCTTTGTCTATTTTGGTAATTACGCAGCTGTAAGGATTGTGTTGCTTTCGTTGAGATGCATTTTATGTTTGGAAGTGAGTAACGATGAGGATTCATCTTTGTTTTAATTGGCTTTCATATTATCCACTTGTATCCATTTGGCATGTCAGGGCGTATTAATAGTCAAGTCATTCATTGAAATATCATTTTCCATGATGTTTAAGGAAGGTTGGGTCACGGATAGTTCTCGGTCCCACCTGCCCTCAGATCGTTTCCTCCTGCCGCTGTGCTTTTGTTAAAGTTGTGCGAGCAGGCTCTTGTATTGTTTATGTTTGTTTTGTGTTTCACTCTGTGGAGTAAATAAATGATGAGGAAGAAAAACTAAACGACCAGATGAGAACGCTGCTAGACAAGCAGCCCAAGACGCACAACACCGCAGGCCAAGACGCACAACACCGCAGGCCAAGACGCACAACACAACAGCCCAAGACGCACAACAGGCCAAGACGCACAACACAACAGCCCAAGACGCACAACACAACAGCCCAAGACGCACAACACAACAGACCAAGACGCACAACACAACAGGCCAAGACGCACAACACAACAGCCCAAGACGCACAACACAACAGACCAAGACGCACAACACAACAGGCCAAGACGCACAACACAACAGCCCAAGACGCACAACACAACAGACCAAGACGCACAACACAACAGGCCAAGACGCACAACACAACAGGCCAAGACGCACAACACAACAGCCCAAGACGCACAACACAAGCAGCCATGCCAAGTGACCTTTGGACAGGAATGTTTTCCCCAGATTCTCTCCTCGGCATAAAGTAACACATCGGTGTGTGTGTGTGTGTGTGTGTGTGTTTGTCACTCACGTCTGAATGCTGCTAAGCTGCTTCCCTGAGAGGTTAATAATTCAACTACCTGGAGGGGGAACCTGAAAATACACTCAGTTCACTTTTGAGCTCTAAAAATAAAAGACATCTCGCTCAGTTTTAAGGGATATATATAAAACTACAATTCCCCACTGGCCCTGCAGCACTAAAGCGCGCGCACACACACACACACACACACACACACATTGGAACTCCACGGTGGCTCCCAGCTGAAGGGCTCCGGTGCACCTGCTCCGGGACCCTGCCTCCGCGGGGGGGTGGGGGGTCGCTCACCTTGGCCTGGAAGGAGATGCCATGGTGGTACGCCTCGTCGTTGTGCAGCGGCAACCTCGAGTCCTTGACGTCGTCCACCAGGTTGTACCTGTTCCGCGCGGGCATCGCGCTCGGTCACCTCTCCCCCCCTCTCTCCCTCCTCTCTCCCTCCCTCCCTCCCGGCACGGTGCTTAACGGACAAACAGAGAAGTGAGGACCGGGTTCGAGACCCTCTCCTCCCCATGCGAGTCCCCGGCGGAGCCGCAGTCCATTGTTGTCCTTTGCGCTCCAGCGGGGTCGCGTCCTCGAGGGAGAGAGGGACCGGCTCGAGCGCCCCCCTTTTCTCCCGCCGTGACAAATGCAGCGAGACACGGATTCCCTTTCCCGGGAGGAGCGTGTTTCTCCCCCAAAAGCTCCCGGTGGGTGGGTGTCTGGCTGGGGGGGGGTCCGGCGTGAGGAAGCGGCGGTGTTGCCTCTTGCTGCCGGTGGGTTCGTTCCTTTTCCTTCTTCTTCTTTCTCCTTTTTGAATCTCGTCCTGTTGGTGGCGAGCAGCGCTGCACCCGTCGTCTCCCTTTCTCCCCCCTCAAAAGCACAACGCGGGCCGCTCATTGGAGCAAAGTTCCCCGGCATGATGCAACCTGGAGCTGCGCGGGGGGGCCGGTCCCAGTCCCCCCCCCCCCCCCCCCGGGGGATTTCATTTATGTCTTGCTGGGGAACCTGTGGAGGATTTAGAATCCTACAGCCAAGTAAAGCTACTAAGTGGACCAACATGGTACATTCTAAGATGTTATTATAAGACATGGACACTTTTATTTATGAGACTTTAAGTACATTTAGTTGATAACAATTATACTCCTAAGAATTCTGAAGTACTTAAATTATGTACTTTTACTATTCATTCTACTGAAAATGACTTTTTGCTCCACTACAGTTATTTCGCAGACAATTATTTTGTATGTTTTAGCATTTCATCAAATCTGAGGCAGTGATACATGATAAGTACACAAAACCGTCTGAACTCCACCTCAACGTCAAAGTATCTATTTAATACTGACGGGGGCCCATTCTGCATCATGCGTATAATTTCTCATACATTTAGTCGTCTCAGTGCTGTGTCTACCGTTGATGAGTATGTAGAGTTCCTTTTCCTCCACTTTCTCCAGTAAGGGAGACAGAATATTTCGTCATCTTATTTAACATTCACTGAATTTGACAACTTGTTTTCGTTCCAGATCAAGGTTTCGTTTTCCTCGTTGCATCATGCAGTAATTCCTCTGCAGGCAAAGAGCCGGGGGCTATTTCTTCTCAATGTAAAAGGCGGCTTTCAGCTCGTCTTTCGCTCCTCAGCACCGAGTCCAGACGATGATGATGATGATGATGTACAGATGGGGAAGAGTCATGGCACAATCCTCATTTGGTCATTTCCACCGTCCTTGAGTTTCTCCCACAGGGGCCCAGTGACTCCATTAGATAACAGCGGTTCAGTTCTTATGACGGGAAAATGGCATCTCTGCTCAGACAGTCGTTTTGCTCTTTGCTGGTAATGAAGTTCTCATGATGCTCAGCCTTTAAAGAGCTTCCTCCTCAGTTGCAGTCACATTACATCTCCAGCTGCTGGTATTAACATTAATCCTGTGGACGTTCAGGCCAATAAAGGTCCTTCAAGAGGAGCATCGCTGTTCAATTCCAACAGAAGAAGGGCCATTCTCTAACAGTAGCAGGAAAATATTACATAATTAACTAAATAATCGGTTCAACACGTTCAGTATTTAAAGCAAATACATATTGTTGTAATAATGCAATGGCGCCCTCTGTTGATTTCTCACCATGTAACTGAAGTCAAAATGTATTTTCAGTTTCCAGTTCTGTTTTGAGATTAAAAGCAGGCCAACATATAAAAGAAAGAGCTTCTTCTACAGGACAGTGGGTAACGTTACAGTGCAGACGGACTTATACGGACTAATCCTGGCTAATCCAATGAATTAAGATCTGTTAATATAAGAAAGAGGTCACTAAATCCCCACAATCTGTACTCACACGACAGCAAGATGGAAAGATTATTGGCTTTAAGGTGAGAGAAGATGCCTCACCGGGGAAGAATAATGCTGACATAATGCAGTATTAATGAAATGCAGAGAGGTGTTGATCATAAACTTGATTAATTCATCAAACGGGCACTTGTGGAAAACAAACCTTTAAAATAGCCTTTAGCCTCATATTGTCTGTAAGATAAAATCATAATAATACAAGTAAAATATGAAAATGGGGTTAAAGGGTTATGCGCTTGTTCATGTGGAAAAGGAGAAATAGAAAAGTCATGCAGAACTAATATTTAGTATAAAAAATATAAAATAAGCGCATTTCATGGAAATATGATACAAAACAAAACTCTTTACTGTCCATCAGCCTGAAAACGAGGCCTTTCAAGCCTTCTTTGTATCCAGTCGCCTGCATTCCATTTGTTCTCAAAGGGATCAATAGGACAGATATATATATATATATATATAAAGATATAGTTTGGTATTTGGGGAATTACATTATTCAATGCGCTGGAGAATCCAAATTCATTACCACTCCTTAATCTTTAATTAAAGAAAAAACACTGAGAAATATTCCATCTTTATGAAGGTTGGTTACTCTAAAGAATTTGTGTCAACTTGGTTGAAGTTATCTTAATGAATATAGATAATTTGTATCTGTATATGAGGCAGAAATATGCCCAGGGAACCCAGGGCATTTGATTTAATTGGTATTGGTCTAATAAATATAGGAATGGCTTTAATTTCTCTAATCTCTCTCTTTCTGTCTTTTTTGCGTCAAACAGTATCGCTATTGTGTCCTAAACCAACACAAAATTACGTAAATGCTTTATTTGAATCTTCAGGGCTAATTGCTGCAAGAGCAATCCAGTTTCCGTAGCAACAGTCCTGGTTTTAAGTGGCATCCATGACATCATTTACAGGAGGAAGACAAAGTAATGAAAGCATCTCATTAAGATGGACTGCCTCTGATGCAGCTTAATCCCAATTACAAACATTGTGGGTCACATTATGTTGGATACAAATTAATGGCATTTGCTGGCATTTGTGCTGTTAAAAAGATCTGAATCCACTGTGATATGTGATTTTTTCAAAGCAACACAAACCGATATCCAAAGAGAGGAAATTGGTGCTCAAATCACGAGTGTAAAACACAATAACTTCTCCACTCAAAAATCAATCTGCACAATTTGAATTGTTTGTGCTGCAGCTGTATAGTAGTTGTAATAGTAGCAGTAGTAGCTGTACTACTAGTAGTAGAATGAATTCTAACGTTGTAGTGCATATTTATATATTGTGAATTTTTTAGTGAGGGAAAAAAGACCAAGTGCCTTTATCTTTAAATGTCTTGTGATTTATTTGAAGGACCTGTTTTTATTGGTAATTCTTACATTCAAAGTTTACATTGTATATCAGCACTCGCATCTATCTGAATAATAGCACTTAAGAGCCACGGCGGTCACAAGAGAAGAGAGACATGCTTTGTACGCAACTACAATTAAGCATACATGATCTTTTTATATTTTTAGCTAAAGGACAATGCCCCAATGTCATTAAAATGTAATCCACTGTGGGCTTTTGGAAATGCCAAGTTATCGTTGGGTCGACCAATCTTAGGGCTCAACAACATTATTTCATCCTCATATAAGGGTTTTATGTTTTGTTGACTTCCTCCCGTTTGGTTTTAATCAGAGATCCACAAAAAAAAGAGTTAAAACTCTTAAACTCAGATGTTCATGAAGTTTTCACCACGTAAATCACATATAGACAGGTGAGCTCAACAAGATAATATAAGCTTGAACTTGTACAGGTCAATCTGCTGGAATGGATGTTTAGCAGATATGATGCTTCCCATTCACTCTTCAGCTTATTAGTGTGCTCATATTTGCTGAAAAGCATTTAGCATGATGCTGATGGGAGCGTAGCGTGCAGGAGACAAGTTGGATCATAAAAGAATTCATCCACATAAAAAGGATCAAAATCATAATAAAGCTGGACCACGACAGTAGTAGCAAGTTTGTTTAATTCACTAATCGATAACAGGATGAGGATTCACATCACAACACATATCATACAAATATCTCTCACAGCAAAATGTGCACTCGACACGATCAACCATCACAAACCACAAGAGTCTCGGAGGCATTTCACCGCAATAAAATACACTTGGATGGATGTTTGTGGACAAAGAACGCTGTTTATTTTATTTAACATCTTACCAAAATGGTAAAGTGTGTGTGTGTAGTGTCGGGCTGTAGCGCACTGCTGGTGTGTGGTGCTTTGTCCCTTGTTGAAGCTGGTTGCACATGAATGAAAGTCATTCACACTCATGCTAGTTAGCGTACATCTGTGATCTACGCTTCAGTCTACTTAGCACGTTGTACAAGTGTGACACCTGAGAGCTGGTGGTAATGTGTGACAGATCCAGCCGGTAAAAGGCTACCGGACAGAAACCGCTGTAAGAGGTACGTGTAAACAATTATTCCCAAAGCGCCCCTACCGACGACGACACGACACAGACACACATCGTACACTGCTGACCGCTGCATACCTCACTTCCGTGACGAAGGCAACGCGTGGCTTTGGTGAATGTGTGAATGCGGACCAATGTCCCGCCATTTAATATTGAATGTATGTTGGTAGAATGCACCAAGTAAGACTCAAAATCAACACAACACATTTTCGGTAAAAGATTCTAAAGCCCCAAAACAGACACGTTTTTAAAAGGATGCACGCGGCTACCGGCTACTTGATCACGAGGAACGATACGTTAACAACGTCACACATGCACTGAAAGCTTTTATTTCCCTCCGTAAGAGTCCATGCTACCAAAAGTATAATGCCAGAATACTAAAAAGGCAAAAAAAGAAGATGGATGAGCAATAACTGTGTTTGTCTTTGGGTACACCAGATACATTCCCAATGTTACACTTATTCATAATGCCTTTAACATTTAAAAATCGGTGTCGTCTGCATCGTGGCTTTAAAGTCTCTCTCTCGCTTTCCAACGAAGGTACATTCTGCGATTCTAATACAGGGAGTCACGAAAGGAAACCTGTGGGACTATTTACAGATATGGTGATTCATGGTGAACGGACCTCTCTGAATCACGGCCTCAGAGTCATAGCCAATAACCCGAAGAAGCATTTTACAATCACATCGAATTCTATTGGGAATTCCCGAAAGGCTCTTGGGCGAAAAAGACGTAGCTCACTTTTTTTGCTACAGGAAGGGGTTTACGAGTGACCGCAGCAACAAAACAACAAAGGGAATAAAATAATAAATACAATCAATGACAAGACCATAAAAACAAAGCTTACAGTTTAAGATCTTGGGAGTCTTGATAAAAGATCCCAATTACACCCCGGGTAACAAATAATGGACACGATCCAATCTGCTTGGATATTTAACCGGCCCGGAGAACAATAATGCAGCAGCCTCCAGGAAATAAATAAACTCAGTGTCGTAGTTATGCAGTGACAGGATCGGGAAAGAGGGAAAAGGAGCATTGGAGATGGATGGCGGGCGCCTCACTCCGGAGCCCCGCTGGCCGTTTCCGTCATCCTCTCTTCGTCCCCCTGTTTCTGATGCTGCAGCCTGGCGTACGTCACCGCGTCTCCCCTGAGACAGGGAGGGAAAAGGGGGACAGGAGGCGAGAGGAGGAGGGTAAGCAGGAGACGGGGAGAAACAAAGAGAAGGCAGGTATGACGGGAGAGGATGACAATGTTAACGTGCGACTATTACGCGGATCACCTTGTCAGTTAATTTGCATCAGTAAAGAGACTCATTGGGGTTGTTAGAAGCACAAGATTACAATCGTATTAGCGATTATAACGTGAAGTACTGCATTTAATGAGAGCCTGTTTTAATGTAACCTTTTAGTGGAATGTTATTATGAGTGAGACATTGAGGGATATGATTAATCACAGAATGTCTGCATTGAACAGTTGAGTACTGAGTGCTTAAGTCTTAAAATAGATTGTATAGAATAGCTGTCAAGATATAAGAATTAAACCCCCAGTATACTACATTATGACAAGTTCTAAGTAACAGACATCTTACTTTTTGCCTAAAGACGCGAGTCCGTACAGGACTCCGGTGGCGAAGGCGATGGCGTTTCCAAACAAGGTCGTAAAAGAGAAACGCAGAAGAACGGGAAATATCGCCATCCTGGAAATGACATCGATAGACAAACACAACAAGTCAGGAAGTCATTTCACGTACATGCTGAGGTAGAAAAAACACATTCCCAGAATAGACGGTGCAACGTGAATCCCTGTGAGGAGTTCACGGTCTGCAGTGACACAGACTGTGCAGCGTAGCGCTTCTCACCCACAGTAGAAGAAGGCTTTCTGCCACGGTTTGAATTTGTCTGCTCGGGCTGCGATCGCATTGGCAAACTCTATGAACTGGCAGCAGAACGGGACTTCACACAGGAACAGCACGAAGGCGTTCAACCTTGAGACAGGAGGAGAGGACACAAACGCACCCGTCAGTTACCTTGTGTTTAAAACACAAACATAAACCGTTTCACCTCACATCACATAAAGTCCGGAAAACAATTCAAGAGCATTTTTCTAGGAAATTAATATAAATAATACAGTTCATAAACCAAACTAGCAGAGATGTTTGTTGATTGTGGTTTATTGATGGATAATCCTTTAACCTAGTGGGGAAGAAAAAGAGTCATGACAGGTTTTTTTTGCTGTTCAGCAAAATCTTCTTTCTGGGGAAATTGAAAAAGCTCTAGCGATGCAACGGGCAGATACAAACATGACATAACCAAAGAAAAAAAGAGACACATTCCGGCTTCCCGGTGTCTTTGGTGAGTGTCCAAAATGAGAGATTGATTGATTAGCCCCCAATCATTGCAGCCGGTCTAAAGGAAATGAAGGGAGAGAGTCTACCTTGTGATTTTTTCCTAATCTTTGTTTCGATCCAGCATGTTAGCTCCCAATTATTTGTCAAGAAGTAAAACAAACCATAATATAAATGGTAAATATGCAGCAAAGCCGTGGTGGATCTTTGATATCTAAAGACACGTTGTATGTGACTGTCAGTAGATTTTTAGTGAAACGTTAATAGCACGAGGTCACATGTGTGTCCCAATTAAAACGAACTTAAGCAAAACCAATTAAAGTATTGTCTTTTCCAATAGATTCAATTATTATGAGGATGTTTAAAACAGAACAGTCACTGTACCTTGTGACCTGAGCTAAAAGGAAAAATATCAAGCAGCATTTTGAATAGTATAAATGAGTAGTTTGTTATTTGTTTGACCTGGAATACACACAAGGTAAGAAATGTCTGAGACTATAAAATGTGAAGGAGCTATTCGTGTATGCTACATTTAAATAAGCGTAAAGAGGGCTAGACTTACACCATCCACACGCCGGCAGCAATGTTCAACGGGTTCACGGTGACACAGTTCCACACTCCTGCGATGGCACAGGCTGCAGAACCACAAAACAAAGTCAAAGGGTAATTATCAAGACACAAGTGGTATATACACAGAATGAGGAAACAAATAACATCCTGGACTCATATATGATGGATGAAAAACTATCATCACATATGCTAAGGCTGAACATTAGTTAAGCCATATGAAATTTTATGTAAAAATCACAAAAAGACACATTTTCCATTCACAAGATTCCTTTCATGATACTCTGATCAGTTTCAATGTATCATTTTCTAGCTTTCCCCAGGGAAAGCTGCCCACACCCATACGTGTTAAACCTATTGTACATGTCCCTGTGTGCCTCATACCACTGTCTGACTATCCGCTGTCACTTATAAATTGTGAAAAATTCAATTCGACATGTGGGAATATTTGGTGGTTCCTGACATAATGTGTGATATGGCACCATCACACATTGCAAAAGCAATTAGCACCATACTAGTAAGCCTACCTAACCCGTGACAGCACTCAAAGTATCAAAAAATCCTCCCTTGTATTCACAGTAAAATGTGAGAAAGCAGAGACGCCACAGTGAGAAGAGAGGATGCATACGCCTGGTTTTCTTCGGGATCTGATTGCTGCCACCAACAGTGGAACAATGCACTACGTCTCAGTCCCTCAGACCCTCCGGCCTCCTCAATAATACAGAGCCCATTGAATATGCACTGCTCCGCTCGGTCGATGTGACACAGGAGCCGGGACTCTGGTGTCACTGGGAAGGAGAGCTGCGATGCTGCTGGAAAACCTGCTTCTCACGCCGACTGCGAGGGTGAAAGAGTACAAGTACCCGCAGTGTGTACATATCATGTTGTTTTGATTGAGGAATAACACGATGCCATGAAGTGAGGCAGCTGACGTAGGGGGGGGGGGGGGGGGGGGGGGGGGCTTTAACAAAGCTTTTTTCTGTCTCTCTGTCCTGTTTATACTTTAACCATCATAATAACAGGGGGAAAGTACCCACAATCAGTATAAAAGCAATAAATCCCCCCCTGCTCGTCACACAAAGTAGCACAAACTTCACGTCACCACAGACTCAAGAGTTCCCCTCGCATCATATGAAGCAGGATTTTGGATACTCGGCGGCTTGTCAGTTATTTAAGTTATAAAATGAAAAAAAGTGCCATCCACTTACACACTCCTCCCAAAACTCCGGCTATCTTGCAGAGCCATCGGTACCACCACGTCATGCCATCGTCCTCCGGGGAGGCTTTGGTGGAGGCTGCGGTCTCCGCCTCGGGGCTCATCGCGTTGTTGTAGCGACGTTTAGCTGAAGCTAACAACAAACAACTGCTAAACTAGATTATTACGACACGGCGGAACCTATCGCGGAAGGGAATAGAAAAAAAATTAACTTTTGGAATATTTTTTTTTGAATGAGCTCTTCTTTCCTTTTGTTTTGTTTGTGCCCAGCTGCTTTTCACACCGCCCCCTCCCCCGTCAGTCAACACTAGCTAACCGGCTAGCTAATGCTAAAGAGCACCGCCACCCAGCTGCCGCTAGGAGTGGGTATCACCTCTGCATCTGTACTAAGCTCTCCGGCAGTTTTATAAACGAGCAAAAACAAGCATGAACTTTCTTTTTTTTAAATAAATAATATTATAACGTGTCCGGCGGCCCGGCGGTGTGTGTGGGTGGATGCTCCGTTGTTCTCCTCTCTGGCTGCTCAGCCGATGAACGCGGTGCATTGTGGGAGCTTATTAATGCGCGTCATGGTTTGTTTACATGCAGGGAGGGCTGAGAGCAGCCGGCTTGGACTCGTAATGCATATTGTACAATACTTTTTTTTTCCAGGATTCAGGTCTCACGTTTGTGGCTTTTATGTGCTACATTACATTTGGGTCAAAATAATCGCTCCTTTCCCAAATAAATAACCGACGAACTTTAACAAACAGGTCGAAACAGGTTTTACTTTTCCGCAGTGCAATGACTGTAACAAAATGAGAACATTTTGACCTCACCTAATTTGTCCAATGCAACCTTCTGAAGCCTGAATACAGCTCCTCGTGATCAATTTGAAAAGAAGTGATTGAATCCAGTTAGATATTACCTCACTTTTGGTCAAAGACCGGCTCGAAACATTGAGAAACTATTCTTTAAGATAGGAAAAACAAACCAAATTTCACCAGCACCTATTCTATTAAAACAATACTTTTCTTTTACCATTCAATATCCAATTCATCTTTAATCCCTCATTCACACTTTTATATACACAACACACAAAATCACTCAATATCCATAGACGTTTTTTTGCAAAGAAATCCATGTCCACTTGAATGGTTTCTCACAGAAGATTTCTGTTAAAGTGCCTGTCAGGACTTGATTACTCATCAAAATCTGGATAAGAATGGCAAAAAAAAGACCAGAAATCCAGTCTGCATCTCTGTTTAAGGAGAGGTAGGTGCATTAATATGGACAATGTCCACTTTAACCAGTCAGTGGTTTTGGCTGATGCCAGCATTTATTGAGAGCAGGCTTCAATCACTCCGACAGCAGAGTGGACTGAAGAGACTTCGGATTCCTTCGTCTGGTCTTTCTGTCCGTCATATTCAGCTCTGGTTTCCTCTTCCCCGTGGGTGTGTGGCAGAGCATGCCATCGAGGGTCTGCTGGGTCACCTGATGGGCCCGCTCAAGATTAGTCACTATCTGCTCCACTTCCATCGCGTGTGCACCGCCCTCACTCCTCAAGCGCAGCAAATCTACCTGCAACAGATCGCGAGAGGTCACCGAGCAAACTAGTTCACAGCAGTTTTATTGTGATTTAGATATATATCTCCACATACATCCTGCTTTGTTCCCAGATGAAACATTTACATTCAAATTAATATTAACTACAATAATATGTTAAAACATTTAATAACTGCATCCACAGCTTCTTTTTAGTCAACATCTGCGTTTATGAGGACAGTCCGACTTACCACCTCCTGAGAAAAGTCAAGCTTCTTCACAAAAGAAGGGCTTTTAGGCAACACGGCGGCCGACAGCACAGAAACAGCATCCGTCACAGCTCCTGACATCGTTAGTATTGTGACCTAAATTTATATTAAAAAAATAGATTTTATAATTTAACAAAAAAGTGCAAGAAATAATGCAGGCTGCAGATACATGAGCACACTTACCTTCAGATTTTGGCACAATTTGCTGTCAGTGACCATTATCTGTGAAAACAACGACTGGGCCTTTTCTATGTCATTCTGGAACAAATACAAGACCCAGAAAAAAAACCCACGATTGATCACATAAATCTTAGGCCATTCTTCAAATGAAATGCTTAGAGGAAGAAGACACGACTCACTTGTCTAAGTGCCAAAGCTACAGCAAAGCAGTGAGCGTGTCTGGGGACGGCGTTGCCTCTGGTCTGTCCCTCCTCTATCAGAGCAGTGCAGATCCTGTAGGAGTCCGCCGTGTTCTGACCCACACAACACAGAACATTAGCAGATTTTAATAAGATTTTGCATCCTGAAACATATGACGTTAAGGACTGTAATGTTAAAATGGACTTGATAATCGTGTATAGGTTAAGTACCAGCTTATAGCAGGTGCCAGCTGCCAGTGTCAGTGTGTCCTTGTTGAATGGTATACCTTGGGCCCTCATGGTTCTAAGTAGCTCCAAGGCTTCTGCAATAGACGGTGTTGGGAGTATTAAACATATATGCTGATCATTTCAGAAGAAAAATGTTTCGGGACACTTACTTTCAAAAGAGCCTTTAATGAATAACATGTCTATGGTGATGTTAAAGGAGGTTGCGTCATTGAAAAATCCCCCCATATTCTGTTTAGACAAGCGGGAGAAATGGGTACCAAGTTTAGTGCAGCTCTTATAAAAGCATAGAAGCGCTCGTCAGTAATAATGGTGAAACACTTCACCTTATCTGTAAGTGTAGCGGCAGCCAAGCTCTCCAGGCCCAGCTCATAGCACAGTCTCACAAAGAGTGGACCAAACTTGAACTCTCCAAACATCAAGTTCCTGTTGTCTGTGTGATACCTTGTGATTGCAAAAAAAAGAAAACATATGAAGAATTCAGCAACTTAATGCAAGATTATAGTCATAGTTGTTTTGCTGTTGAAAGTGTGTAGAATCTCGTTTCCCTCTTTTAAGTGTTTGTCAAAGGCGATTCAGACAAAGAGAAGAGGATACACATGTTTTGGTAATAAAAGATGTAAATGACCTATAAATGGCATCCCTTGCTATCAGCACGTCATCGGCGGTCTGGCACAAGTGAAGCAGAAGTTTCAGCTCTTCCTTCGGAATCAGCTCATTTCTTTGTAGCCTCTTGGTAAATAGCTCGATATAATTTCCTGTAAAATGGTGTTTGGAATATGAGCTCTCACTGAATACATCTTCACAAATGACATAATGCTGCAGTAGCTCTTCACCTTTTGATCCAGTGACGAGATGAGCCACAGCCAGCTTTCTCTGCTGGAAGTCTTGTAGTTTGATAACATCTTCTGACAACAGATGCCTCTTAGCTGCAGAGAAAACCAGAACTACTGAAGTAAAAGTACTACAAAACTACAAAAGAAATTCAAAGTTATGCATTCAATTAGTACAGGATTCAAACAAAAATCTACTTGTAGTTTGAAATGAAAATATTAAAAAAATAAAAGTATGCAGTGGCCCACTTCAGAGTAATATACAGCATATACTATTGTATTATAATTATTGATGCATTAAAGTGAACTTTTGAATGTTTCGGTAATTACGTGATAAAGTACTGGGTTGCTTAAACTATAATAATGTGTATCATCTAAGTATTTAGTTGTGTTACCTGAAGGAATTACATACATGTTAGTGTCGTAAAAAGAACAATATTTTGAATGTCGGGGAGTAAAAGTACAGAATGAAATTGCATAAAGCATCAACATGTGGGTTATTTCTTAACCAGCTAACGTAGCTTCTCTCAAAAAAACAGAAATTTTTAAGGTTACAGACACGGAAACATATCGATGCGTTACCTCCTACGCGACCTTCAATCCAACCTGGCTGCAAAACACCACAAAAGGCCACTTTGGAGGGATCCCGTCCGAACGACCGACAACATTTACCGAGCCCGGCCAGCGCCATACTGCCCACTGACCGTACCATGCACATGAAAACCAAGGGGGGGCCATCGGAAGGATTAGAGAGCTACATAACGCCGATTTATGCCCAACTACTAATACATGCAATATGATGCGCTGGTTTATTGTACGTGATGTAACCTGGATACGATAGAGTCTGTGACCTTTCCTACACTTCGCTTTAATGCGGGTGATACGAAGTACTCAGATTGGTATCATCCAACATGGCAGCGCCCTGTGACGCGACGTAGGAGCAGTGTACAGAACTTTACAATTCTACATCATTCATGTTAGAGACTTTTTTTTCTCTTCTAGTTTTAAATTGAAATTGTGTTATTTATTTTTTTAAACTTAAGCAACTTGCTTAATCTGCACAAGCATTTTCTTTTACCATAAAAGTGTTTATCTTATGACCTACAGGTGGCGCTGTTGTATTACATGTTAAATACGTTTTGACAATATCCTGTGTGTTAAGAATGTGTGGTACAAAACATGAACCGTTTGGCCTGTCGGTGAATTTGGTTGTCATTGTTGTGCATCCTTAAAAAAGTATGTATTGTTAAGTAATTTATATTTTTTACAATAATTTCAAACTGTTTATACTGAAGGTTATATATATTATATTCATATCCACCTTATACAAAACTGTGTATGATATTTTCTATTTATATTGTCAACATGTTACTCTGCATTTAAGTGTTTTTTTTTCTCCTGGTTTAATGCTAATCTGCAATTTCCTTTCTCAATACTTGCACTGATGTAAAGAAAATACAGTTACATCTAATCTAATCTGATCTGATCTAATCAACAGTTTATTCAAATATTTTCCTACATCCTTCAGCCTCGCCTCCGATTTCCATTGCAATTGTCCCTTATACTTTTCTACTCCTACCCACCTAAAGATTAATATTATTTCTTATTGTCTGCATTTCCATTGAGTTTGAGTCTGCCATTTTAGCTCCAATTGAAATTATACCCTGAGAATATTTTCTAAATTAATAATGGGGCATCTAGTTTTAAATGGGAGTACCTTTTCAGGCCTTGAAATGTGTCATTCAAGGCTACAGTGCTACAGATGACTATTGACACGTACTGTAACTTTGCTTTGTTCACCTGTCACACCAGATCCTTCAGATGCTTCACACTAGAGTCCCTACTGAAATTGTATTTTTGCACTGGGCTTGAATTATTCTCAAAACAAACTTCATATCATCCTTTGGACTTTTGAAACTATGTAGCTTATAAAGGCCATGATTTAAGACATGATAGCCAAATAGTTCAGAATCTTTGGTCCAACCTCGTGGTTAAGTAGGACCTTTTTTAAACTTTAAATCAAGTTACCTCCACTGTTTTAATAGGGGCAGCTGCAGTGAGCACCGAACCCTGCCTCCACTCAATGTACCCATTGACCTACACAGCATTACATAACCAAGTGTGCCCTTGTGAAGGAGATGTTTTTGCCTTTTCTCTGTAACGTTGTGGTAATACACATCATTCAGGTACGTCTTAGATTCATTGTCACTATGCCAACGTGTTTAGTGTCGGAACTCTGACAGGAGTAAAGTCTTATTCAGTTGTGTTATGGACATGCACACTATGCACATGTATATTCCATCATAATCTACTGTGATTTTCTTGTTTCTAAATGCAAAACGTATTGGTGACATGTGATTTCGCACGACAGGTTATTCTGTGTAAACATTAACGGTGAACCTGTGGGCACTTGGGGAAGATTCCTCACAATGATTGAGGTGCTTCTTAGTGACTCCAAAGATAGACTCGTGCAGGGAAAATAGGGCTGGGACAGGGAGTTCCCCACTGTTGCCCTGGCAACAAGATCTCAGGCGATCCAGCTGAGATTGCTCGCTCAGCCAATCAGACAAGGGCTTTGGATAATTCATGGTATCCTGTAAGGTGCATGTGTCTCTGTGGGTTTCTCTCTCTGTGCATGAATACGTGTTTAAATGGATTTAAGAACGGGTTTTATGGGATATGGATCACCCGTACTGTAGATACAGTGTGAGGATTTGGTGCGGTAGCTCGAATAATGCAATGATGCAGGGGACGGATTGCACTGTTTGAAGGGCGAAGTCTATTCATGCATTCACACTTTCATTTTCCTATAGAGGCTCCGCCGACAGATAGCAGCTCTCACATCTGCTTTGATTTGTTCCTGGATGCACTTCCCTTTGGTTTTGGAAAGCGCCTTGGGTGCCCCATCAGCATTAATTAATGTCCCGACTGAAACAGTTTTGGCACGGAAAATAGCTGGTAATCCCTTTGTTGGACTGTGTGCAACTGATCTAAAGTCGCTTTAACCCACAATTACATTTAAACCTACATCTATGGCAATAAACATGACATAAATTTATACATTTTTCCAATCAATCTTTTAATCTCGAATCTTTTGGGCTGCCTGTTGGGTTTGGATGAATAGTGGAGATGTTCTTTCCGTTGCATAACTACTGCAAATGTATTGTCCTATTTTAAATGAGGACGTATAAAAGCTTTTACTAGTGTGCAGCACAGGCTGAAACAGCCCCGAGAGACCGGTCCAGACATCAGACATGTGGACCCTCACAGCAAATGGATGTTGAGTTGTGGAGACATGTCCTCTTAACATGCCCTGCTTTCTCAGGTAGTTTCCCCGGGGCGTCTGACGAGGTCCTCCAGTTCACTGCAAACTGAGGAGCCAGATACGCTGAGATGTTCTAGATATTCTTAAATATTAGAGGTCTTCCGGTTTGAAATACACTACATGTATCTATTTATATCTAGATGTTGAGATAGTTTCAGTCTAGATCAAAGTCCTGAACTGACTGACTTATATAACCATCCCGACAGTCATGATCATCTAAAACATTCAGACAGAATCAAAATCTAAGCTGCAGTGGCAAAAACCTAAAAAAGTAATGGAAAAATGTTCTTTTCAACATCGCAATTGCATTGTAACGTTAAAGAAATCCACAAATCCTTTATTTGTCACACAGCAGATTTTATTGTGTTTGTTTTAGATGTTTGCTCTTTAGTAGTGGTTCCTCTTACATCACATTTGCCGTATGGGGAGAGATTCGCACACAAACATCAGAAAGCACTAAGGAATACTTTCACTTGAAACTAATTGCTATGAGTTACATATGAGTAGGGTTAAAGGGCAGAGAAGATGCAAGAGCACAAGACAAATATACCACACAGCTGCAGACAAACATTATTAAAGTTCTCCCAAGAGAAAGATAAGGAGGAAAAGGCTTAGATAAATAGACAGAGAGAGAAAGTGAAGGAGTATAGAGAAAGAAGAAACGCCAGTTCAAGAGAAATGTCAGTTCAGAGATTGTTGGTGTGTTGTTGATCATGGTGTTGGTTTTGAGTTCCCCTGCGGGGAATCTGGTCGTTACAGAACATCACTTCAGAAATATCTGGTGAGCCTGGTGATTTGATAAATATCCCAAAGTGCCGAAGCACGTAATCATCGTATTGTGATCTGTTAGATCTTTCTCCGGAAGGTTGCCGTCTGCACTGTTAGTTTGGTTTGTGTCATATAAGTGTTTAAAGTGTCTAGTTTTTGTTTAACATACTTTCACACACCAGTCACTCACTCCCAAACCTCCACCCTTAAGAACTACTGTACCCAAAGTCAAGTGTTATATTAATACAGCACATCTTTGTATGCTGTTTGAGTTACTGTAGTATACAATGTCATGGCACAACTTGCAAAAATCATCAAATGCTCCTCACATCAATTAATTTAGCCTAGCCCTGTTGTTCTTAATGCAAGTCTGAGCAAAAAAAATGTTAAGATATCATGCACGTCTTCCAACCACTCCATCGGCCACAAAGCTATTTATAATTATAGTACAATGCTTTAGAAAAACAAGACATTTTAAGGTTTACGAAAATATCCTGCTTCACCAAATTTACAATGGGAAAGGCTAGCACTCCCACAGCTCAACGATTACATAAAAAAACAGGTGTAAGAGACACAATCATGTTCTTTTTTTAAGAAATCCTTAAATTAAATAGAAGGCAACATTCTAAAAAGCATTGAGACAAAAGGCAAGAGAGCGCGTTCTGAAGCAATTTCCTGTTCGGACAGTGCAAAAAGGCTATCTGGACAATCAATAAATAAAGGAACATTTAACATAATAAATTAATAATCATACATAAGCAGCGACATTAAGCAGATTCAAAACATCCATTACAAATCAAATGAAACCCAGTCGACATCGGGTTTCACAAAAGGGGGCACTTTTTGTCATATCAATGCTTATCAGGTGTTAATTCTTATCCACTATCATTCAACTATTTAACCATCTAACAGCCCTTTTTGGGATTGACCACTAGTCTGTAGAGTTACCTGCCTACTCGTCTGCTACTTGCACCAGTTCTTGTACATTCACTCTGACTCTCTCCGTAAGGCAATGACAGAAAACATATTTTATCCCTTTGTGTGGATAACGGCTGTTATTCAAGATTATATCACACGCAGGGGAGTTGACTTCTGTGACCGCAGTTAAATTGATTAAACTCTCATGTTTGTTGATATGCGGGGGGGGTCCGAGTTAGCGTATTTTAGTTATAATAGTTACTTTGCTGTTTTTTTTTCATGGATTGTAATTTCCTCCCAGTATGTTCCATTTACCTAAAAATTCACAGAGGTCTTACTTTACGGTATGTAGGAAACGTTGTCCTTGATGGAGCCCCTCACAGCTAATTCATGTTGGCGTTAGTCCTCATGAGAGACACAAGAAGTGGCATTTTAGAATGACGTGTTAGAGTGTCTGCTTAGGTTTTATGCTACAGGGATTTTTCTTTTTCACCTTAAATAGTCATTATTAGTCACAGGCCTGCCGTTTTCTTGCTGAACGGGACCTACATCTCAATCTTACAGGCTGGAAAAGACTCGTCCTGCATGACAACAGTGCTGCTGCTGGCCAGGACCATGATGTTGAGCTCCTGCTGCTTGTCGTGGGTCTCCTGGTACCACTCCCTCATCACGTCCGTGTCGTGGGTTGGAATCAAAGTGACCTGACACCACAGAGGAGAGAAGTTTCTAAGCTCAGGCATTCAGAGGATTTACAAGCGTCCTCACTGTAAAAGTAAAAACAGTTCACCATCTTTCTGTCCCTTCCTCCCATTTTACGTTCAATATTATTACAAGCAGGGATTTAACAGAAAAAAATGAAAACATCCAATGTTTGTATGTCATTCTTTTACATATTTGGTAGAAAAATTAATCAAGGCTGTTTTTTGATGAAGATTTGTATGTCTACATGTCAAATTAAGCAAAAATAAACAGCACTCCAGATAGTTTTACAGTATCATATCAATCATATTTACACTGACCTGCATGTTGTTTCCCCACTGGGCCTTTCCTTCCAGCAGAGCATCAAGGACGGCCCGACTGGGCTCCTGAGCTGTCTGGTCATTGCCACTGACCACGTAGTAAGAAGAGCGCACCCGCTTAAAGAACTCAGCATCTGCATTCTTGGCATTGCAGTGGTTCGGGATGTAAACCAAATCCATGTACATGGGAGGACAGTTGGGCAGAGAAACCCCGCCGGATACCTTTCCACTGCCAGTACCTGAAAAGGAATAAGCGTATTGTATAATGTACAATGATTGTATAATATAATGAGCGTATTGTGTGATTTAAATGATGACAATAAGTAGTTAAGTACTCACCTGATGAGGCACTTTTGACACCTCTGGATGCAGAGGTATTGGTTGCATTTTTTGCATCTTTTCCTTCTTCGACACTCTTCTTTGGAGACAAAGTCTTTGTGTCCTTCACTTTTGAAAGGACACTCTTCCTAGCAGGCGAGGAAGACTTTTTCAAGAGCTTTTTCTTCTTGGGCTTCTCCCCCCCTTCCGTGTTAGCATTGTGGAGGTTTTCCTCAGCCTTAAGGGCCTCTGGGTCCACCATGCAGACGTCATGGTGGCCTGAAGACGGAGCCGAGTCCCTCAGAGTCACTGGAGGAGGATCGGCGTGCCTGTACGTCAGCGTCCTGTCCGTCGGCAGAGTCTCAGAGTCGTCTTCTGAGTCGATGTTAGCATCTGCCGTGATAGAGGGGCACTCCTCTGTCCCTGGTGGTACATCCGAATCCGTCTGGGAGGGGGCAGATTCGCTGATGGATGTGGGAGGGGTCTCCTCACACTGCTTGGCGGAAAGCTTACCACCTGGAGGTGGTGGACCTCCCGCTGACTTGGTCAGAGGCTTCTCCTCATCCATGGCATGTTCTTCATTGATGAAATACTCTAGAGGGTTCGGGTTGATGAAAGATGGGGACAGTTCTGTCTTTGGGTGGAGATACTCACATGAAGTGACGAGACAGAGATCGACATCCGTCTTGGATGGAGCGCAGGGGCTCTTCTTGGTGGAAATGTCCGGCTCCCTGGAGCCACAGGCGGTGTTGAAATGACAAGGATCAGATGACAGAGGTAGATATGACGGAAAGGGAACTATAGGGCTCACAGGGGATTTTGCCTCTGGTGTAGAATCCTCACATTTAAAGGGATTAGTCTCTCTTCCCGGGGAAAAGATGTTTTCTTTTGAAAAGTTCAAAGGTGATGAAGGAGAAGCAGCTTTGGGAGGCGACGGGGACTCGCCGTATTTCTGTTGTGTGTCAGATTTATTAGTGATGCTCTCCGCAGATGGTGAAGCTGGACTGATAGTTTCTTTGGCGGATGAGCCTCCTGGCGCAGGGGATGGCTCATTGTAATTGGGAGAAGATGCCTCTGGGGTGACCGGAGACGCTTCTGTCGGGGGAACCGCGGCATGTAGCATCTCTGTCATCTGGCACGGGGTTGTAACGGAGGGAGTCGACTGAGATGCATCCGACGGGGTTGCAGAAGTAGCGAGTGCTGAATCGCTCTCTTCAAAAGGCTTTTCCACTGATGAGCTGTGTTCTTCGGATGTTTTCCCGTTTGCTTCATCCGACGGGCTGTAGTCAACCTCAGTCGGACCGTTCTCCGTAGCACGTAAACTGCCTCCCACGGATTGATGCTCGGGGGACTGCTTGCTAAAGTCCAGGGCTAACGAGTGGTCAGGGGACTCCTGGTCAAACTCAATTGACATGGTGGAGTGCTCTGGGGATTTTGCTTCCTGTATTCTGCTTTTGGTCTTTGGTGAGATGTCTGGTGAGATGGACATGGGCCTGGGGCTGTCTTCCTTGCAGGGCGATCCCTCGGCCTCCTGGAAGGTGTTCGGGGTCTGAACCACAGATACGGACAAAGAGTCGTCCACCTCTGTTGAGTGAGGAGAGCCCACCTCAGCGTGAAGGGAGGGAGAGTCAGTGGTGGGTTCTGGAAGGGAGCTGGTGGCCAAAGAGGCGGTGGATGCTGAAGCTAAATGTGAAAATGTGTCTTCTGCCACCACCTCCTCTAGAGAGGTTCCTGACTTGTCCGATGTGGTTCCCTCTGAGATGGACATTTTACTCTCCTCTTTGAAAGCTGTGGAGGGACAATTGTCCGATTCCTGTTTGGTGATTGGTGCCGACGACAAGATTGAATCTTGAATCTTGTTCCTGTGATCCAAATTGACGAGTGACGAGTCCATCTTTGTTGGGGAATCGGGTTCAGCTGAACGGGAGCTGTTAGGTGGGGACATTAACCTCTCTACGGGGGATTGCATTTCTTGTTCTGGCTCATTGGGCTCTGGAGTACCTCTATTGGAGAAATCCTCTTTATCACTTGTGACCTCCACAATTGTTGGACCCGGGGCGTCGTCCTCTGACACAGGTGGTAGATCTCCAGCTCTTTCCTCCACTGGTGACTGATGGTAAGGTGTG
Source organism: Gasterosteus aculeatus (assembly GCF_964276395.1). NCBI lineage: Eukaryota > Metazoa > Chordata > Actinopteri > Perciformes > Gasterosteidae > Gasterosteus > Gasterosteus aculeatus. The sequence continues at coordinate 3,914,891 of NC_135702.1, read as the reverse complement.
TGACCAGAGGACTGAGGCGAATTAGCTCCCTCCAATGTCTTGTCGTCTTGGCTGGTGGAGGAATTAGCTCTCTCTCTGACGCACCCGGCCAGCGTGGTGGACAATTCTATTGCAGCAGCAAACGGTGACGGAGAATCAAACTTGGCCTTGCGGTCTACTGAAGGAGAGCGCACAAGAGGAGATGTCGTGGAAGTTGAGCCGAGTCTGACCGTGTCTGAGTCCGTTTCAGGATTCTCACATGACTCCTGATGTGAGGCGAACTCCTCAGATGTCCCTGCAGGGGGAAACTCCCGACAGAATTTGTCCTCTTCTAGCAATGAAGGGGGAGATATTGTGGAAGCGGAGTGGTTGTAGTCCTGGCCTTCTGTGGCATCGCTCTGCGAGTGATCCTCCCATGGAACGTCCTGAAGTGGAGACAGCTTCTTCCTGTCGAACTCTCCGGGTGTCACAAACTTGCCCACGTCCTGTGAAGGAGACTCGTCGTTGGTGTTTTCGTCACTCTTGACGTCCTTAGGAGTCAACACCTCATCCATGGGCGTAGGCACACTGGAGAGCTCATTGGTGGACTGAGTGTGGCAGGAGGTGACAGTGTAATTCTCAGGGGCTTCATCTCTGGTCTCACAATCGGAGGCTGTTGAGCTCTCGAAGCCAACGGGGAGCATTTCGTCATGGATAGATGCCGCCGGAGAAACAGGCGAGGACACTTTTGGTGAAGCTGATACAAACATGTTATGATTGTCTTTTTCTTCCACACTTTCATTTCTATTAATTGAATCAGTGTTATCTTCAACACTAGCTCTCGGTATGATGTCAAAAAGTGTTGCTTCATGTTCATCTTCATCAATAACGCTATTTTTATCTGGTTCCACTCTCTGTGGTTCGGAAACTTCTTCTATCTCTCCCTTATCTTCATAATCTCCTCCCTCAGATGTCTCCTCCATGACAGTACCTTCATCTTCAAACTTCTCAATTACACTGCCATGGAACTTTTCTTTGAGAACTTGTTCTTCTGGAGTCTCTCCATTGTCTCCTTCCACCTCTGTGGTGGTTATACCCTCATCCACCGACTCTAATGCCTCGGGTGAGTCTTTGGTTTGTAATATGTCTTCACTGTGGATCACTACAGCCTCTTCTTCCTTAATTTGTGGCACGGTTGCGTCGTCCTCCACCAAATCTTCCGCTTTAAGCTCCTCAAAATCCTTAGTGAGGTCCTCTGGTGTGGACATCAGAGATCTTACTACTTCTGGATCCTCTGCAACGGCAGAAGCACTTGCTGCAAGCTTGCCACTGTCCACCTTTGTCTCCTTCTTTGTCAACTTTGGCTTCCCTTTCTCTTTTAACTTTGATGGGATCCCCATGTCTTTCTTTGAAGCGTTGTCTTTTTTCAGGGGCTTTGGTTTCGGCGCTATACTCTTTTCTTCAGCCACAGCGGCTGTCTTCTTCATGTCTTTGAAGGGTCTCTTGACATCTTTCTTTTGCTCTTTCTTATCTTCCTTCTTCTCCTTCAGAGGTGAGTCTCTCCTCATATCCTTTTTTACAACTTTCTTTGCCTCTTCTTTTTTTACTTTTTCATCCTTTTTAATGTTGTGTTTGGGTGTGTCGTCTTTCTTTGCCACTTCTTTTTTCACCTCCTTTTTCTTCTCCACAGACACTTTGGCCTCCTTTTTGGGTTTCATCTCAGATTTCTTTTTTTCTGGGGTTTCATTTTGAGCAGTTGGCTCTGCTTTTGCTTTTGGTTCTTTCTCAGGTGCCTTCGCCTTGTCTTTTTTCAGAGGGGCCTTTTCTTTTTTCTCAGTCTTCTGTGTTTTTTCATGAGACGATTCCGCATCTGCCTTTGCCTTTTCTTCCTCCTTTGAATTCTTTCTGATGCTTTTGCTCGGTGACGGCTTTGGGGTGGACTTTAAGCTCTCCTTGCTGTCTGCTCTGTGTTTCATCTTTGCTTGCTTAAGCGTTGGTGTTGTCAGCATATCGGTCGACATTGCTTTCTGAGTGACAACTGGCTGTTTCAGAAAGTCCAAGTGCTTCAGCTTTTCTAAACCTTCGAAGACGTGATGCTGGGTGGCATTTCCAGGAAAGAGAACACGCACGACCTTATCTGAGGGATTTGCAGGGTGCCACACAATGAGTGAAGAGATAGAAGTCAAGTACGAGACGGGGAACTCTGATTCTTTTCCGTTCGGCAGCAGAATGGAGGCTGTGTCTTTTTCATTTCCAGTCCACTGCTTCATAAAGTGTTGCATCTCCTTGCTGTTCCTTGATGGATTGAGCACATACATCTCGAGCTTTCCCACGCCCATTTTCTGAAAAAGTATGAGTGGTTCAATAGTGTTTCCAACAGGCCTGTGCAAAGGCTCCAACCTCAAATTTAGCTTTGTGAGGAACTGCTGAGTGAACGCTGCCTCCTCAACATTCTTCCGCACTCTGTAATTCAGTCCTTGGTTTTCCAGGTTTTCAGGAAGATTCATGAACACAACGCCGATATCTGGAGAAATCATGTTCTTCACCCAGTCACTGTTTGCGGTCGATCCATGTGACTGTTCCTCCTCAAGCTCCGCAACTTTCCTCATCAGCATGCTGTTGATGCCCGGCAGGTTGTCGTCACCAATGTGAGTCATGAGGATGGAGTCCACGCGGTCCAAATGTCTCACCAGCTTCCAGAAGCACGACTTCCGGTCCGAGCCGCCGTTAACGAGCATGTTGAAGCCGTTGACGGCGAAGAGCGCAGAGTCGCCGCTGCCGGCGGGGAAGATGTAACAGCACGGCTTGGAGAGTTTCAGGAACCCGCCCGAGGTCGGTGGTTCTAACATGTCAAAAGGAGACGGGATCTCGACTGATTCAGATAAATACTCTGTGAACTCGGAGAGGCCCTCCATTTCAGGGAGTATGGAAACAGAGTTTAACTTTATGTAAATGAAATCCTGCAGGTTGTGTTTGTCCAAGTTTGAGTTTTTCCATTCGCCTTGTTCTGGGCAGGAGAGTGTGAGGTTGGCTTTGTTTGCTGGATTAATGGTGCTGAGCAATTCACCAATCTGTGCATGAAGGGAAATTAGGGGACTTTAGTTTCTAATATGTCAAACTCTGTGATAAAATTAATAGAGTTTTGTAATCAAAGATTCAGTATAAATGTGAATCATATTTGTATTGAGTTTTAAGACTATTGTTCTTCATAAGAATGACCGGTTTTAGGGAAATCAACCATCATGCATTCATTGGAATTGGATTTTTTGATATTGAGTATATCATTTTCTCCTTTGATAAAAACACATCCACTCATGAAAAAACTCTCATATTATAATGTCATAGATGCAATTCTGGTAAAAATGCCAGCTCACCTCTTGGTCGGTGAATATGTCTATGAAGTTGAAAAAAGAAAATGATCCGGACTGAAGAATCAGCTCCCCGTTGTTTTCAGAGCACTGGCCTGAGAGAACCAGGAGCTTGTGTCTGGCAGTGTCTGAGATCATCAGACGAGCCTAGAAATGAAAGGAAGAAAATGACACGATAGCTCACGGAATGAAATAAACAGGTGAAATTGTAAAAAAACAAAAAATGCTGTATTTATTTAAAATGAATGAATGAATACAAAGCAATGTTACTTCAACAATCAGCTCGATGATTAAGTGCATTTCAAATATCAGCAGTTCCACGTCACTCAAATCCATTGGCTAATTAGCTAATTAGCTGACTGGCTGACTAGCTGACTAGCGGATCTATCTCCAACCTCTCTTGCCCTCTTTCCGTTGGTCTTTTATTTATTCTACTTAAACAACATCGGCTGCTGTGGGCTGGTCAATCCTGCTGCGCTGTGAGATATTATTAATGCACAGTTTGACTGCAGACACGGTTGGGGGTGGAGGCACAAGAGAAAAATCTTGTGTCATCTTTTCTCCTGACCCTTGGGTGTCCATTAAAATGTAGCAAATGCATTAACTGAATAGCAAAGAGGATGCACTTTTTATTCTAGCAGTAAACAAGGCATTAGGTTTGTCCTTTAAGATCCTAATCGCTTTTTCATTCCGACCAACAGCTACGCACAGCAGTTGCTATTAAGAGGGTAGTTAATTGGCTACTGGTTCAAGGTTGAAAAATAACCCGTAACCAGCTGTTTTTGCTTTGTAGATGTGCATTTATTTAAGCTATTTGTGAATTATCTCTCCTTGATAGAAATATGGAAGACTGAAGATGAGGTTATAGTCATTTAACAACAATTACAGCTCATTTTACCTCGGTACTAACTGCATCATCTGAAGGGTTGATGAGCACCACCGTCTCCAGGACATTGCTTTTATGGTGAAGAATTCTCTGCCCTGCAAAACAAAACAGAAAATAATCAAAGATATTTTTGGTATTTATGCTTCAAATGACTTAACCCTTTTTAAAAAAAGTTGCCAAATATCTTTCACCTAACTGGTAATCGACAGACAAGATTATTAATTGCCAAGACCAAATAATTGTTGGTTTTCTCGCCATAATTGGCTGTAAATACGATTCTCTCTACCACACCATTAGCAGCAGTTTCCCCTGAGTAGACAAAGGTAATAAAAAGAAGATTAACAGGCTCATAATCAATCATCTTATAGGTTTTGGATGATTGATTATGATCATGACTTTCGCACTGTGTGCGTTTGTCTGTATCTGTCTTTGTTTTTCACTCAGTTATTTAATTTCTTTTTGAATACATGAATGTATTCGTGTTGCTTGAGTATAAACTTAAAATTCAGAGGTGTGTGCATTGTCTCCAGAATCCTGATCCTGCAGCAGCATTCTTCCATATTTATATGTATATTTCATATAGCAGATGTCATTAGAGAGTATACAGCCATTAACCCTGCCACTGCCTCCCACAGGGCTGTCACTCCATATGGAAATACTACCATGCTTGAAATAATGAGTCCTTCCCCACTCGCCAACCCTTTAGCAGCTCTGGTGTTGCACTCCGCTTGAATAATGGAGTTGTTTGCCCGGAGGGAATACAATTCATAGTGTGGCTTTTATTCTGATTTTTGAAAATTCTTTATCATCTTTGTCATGCTTGGACAACCAAGACAAAATCTCCTTTTCCTGATTTTTAAATATTCAAGAGTAAGATAGTACGACATAGAAATGAATAAAAGCAATTTTAGCCTTTTAGTTATTTATTCAAATAAATAATACATTCGGGTTAAATGGCGGATCCAAAGTAAACTGTCCTTCTGTGGAACAGGTTGTTATACAATTTTGCCCACACGTTCATGGTTCCCAGAGGATGACTCCTAATGACTCGAGCAATCCCCTGACTTTTCCCCTGGTTAACAATGAGCATTTAGTTTCATGATATTGTTACGGGGAAAATAGTTATTACGCAGAGGTGGATTGGAGCAGATCTGTGTGAGTCCAAAACCGCCGTCATCAAAACCCCAGTTGACGCCAGTGGAACCATCTTTGTTCTGAAGGGGCAGCCGTCTCAAACTGATGTGCCGCAGAACAAGTGACTTGGGAAGCAGTTTTCAGTGGTGTGTGTGAAATCGGAGAACAATCAATCCGGGATGTCTGTCGTTCATCCTGTCAGCCCACTTGTACCCAGGCCATCATATCCAATGTAATAGAAGCCCCCATCTCCTTTTAGTTCATCATACCGTGGGTTACGCCCCGCTCACTGGCATTTTGTCAGAAAACACATTACTCTGTGGAGAACACAAAGGATCCACCGGCTTGCACCACCCTCGAGCCCCCAAATTGCCGACCGTCTCGCCCCAACTCGTCAAAAAATGTCAGATTGTGCACTGGGGCTTGCTTGACCCTGACTATCACCTCGATTGATATAAAACCCCTTAATGCCCAGAGTGTGTCTCGGTCTCAGCGGGACGCGAGCTAATGCGACACGCATCACTGAGCGCTTCCCGTCAGTCTGAATAGAAAGTGCAAACCTGCCCCAGACTGAACCACGCGGGGGAACGTCGATGCGGCTGGCACCCCACCAAAAATAGATCAGTGGAACAACTAAATTCACTGTCTTCTTTTATTTGCATAAGAAAAAGGGAAATACTGCACGCATAAAGGATCGAGTCTGCATCTCCTCACATGGCTGCTCCGTGCGTGTCGGCACCTTTCTCATTCCTGTCATTTCCTTTTCAGACAGAGTAGTTTGATCATGTGACTTTCAGCCACAAAGACGCCCCCTCCCCCCCCAGCACAGTATTCAATGTCACTTGTTTCCGTAACCCCACCCGCCTGGATTATAAAGGGAACTGGTGTATGTAATTTGTCTGTGTGTGGAGCTAATGGCACTGACTCACAGGTTTATCAGCTCAATATTCTAATTTAAGATACTATTCTATCTGTAGGAATGAGCTGGTTAAGGAAAAATATTATTATAATTAAAATCACTATGTCTTCTTAATTATTCCAGCCATGAATATGCAGCTTAATTAATCAATATATCTTCTGATTTACTGGTTTGATAAATCTCAAGAGAATACGAGATTGTATTTGTGAAAAACATCAGTGTCTTAATCTCGAACAAAAGAATTCATGCAAAATCAACACAATTCTTAAATACTATTGATCATGACAGCGGAAATGCGTGGATTCCCGGTTTTTGAGCTTCAGTGGCGTCTTCATTCAAGGCGGGGAGCATGGAAATATATGCGTCACCAGAAGTATATCACGTCCATCCAGGGGACCCCCGGGGGCTTCCTTTTCTTGACCCTTTTTCTGGCCTTCTCGTCCTGCTCACGGCGGGGTTCGGGCTTCCTGTGCGCTAATGCAGTGTGATGGACGACGTATCGTCCGTCAGGTGGACGGATGATCGCATTCGTCCCCTTCCGCCAAGCACCACCCGCTGGTTTGTGTTTTCCTGGAAGCAATTAACCCTGAGCGCACTAACTCAGCTCAGATATAAACATAGAAAACATAATTTAATAGGAAACTATCATACGGTTGTCTGCTCAGCTTCCTAATCTATCATCTTTGTCCTCAATAATGCACTTCGTGTTTGATCAGCGTTAGGAAATGCTTCACTTTCTTGGCGAGAGTGAGACGAAATGATTAATAAAATCTCTCATATCTTTCTAGTAAGTTCCTGTTCATTGGTGCAGTTAAGAGATGTTTTGGGCTGATTTTGTTACCTTTGGCAGGTTTGCTGTTCAGAGCTAAGCAGCTGAAGCATGTGAGAGAGGAACATTGACTTTTTAGAGAAAGAGATTACCCAAACATCAAAATATTGCTTTCAATCTGTTTATTTTGTGTTTCAAACGTAATTGATGTGTTTAAATTTAAAGTACGATTATACAACAATATATATATATATATATATATACATATATGTAAAGCTATGTCCTTAATGGACTCAAAACCCTTGTGAATGTTTTTAGGAAGCCCCTCATGGAGCAGTTCATGTATAGACAATGGAAATCCTCCCTTTGAGAAATGAGGGGAACTTGGTCATAGAATGAAAGAGAGCAATTTTATTCCAGTTTCTCGTTCATTCACAGCATTTCTGGCTGTGTCACATCTATTTTCAGCCATGTTTTTGTCCTTCACCATCCCTCCTCCACCTCCTCCTCCTTCTCCTCTTCTCCCTTGTTTGCTTCTCTCTCATCCTCTTTCTCTTCACAGCCGCTCCTCTCTCCTTCTTGTTTTCGTGGACAGACACTCACCACTGGGGATTCACTGCTAATTACTCCGGAATCAACTGCACATCTAGAACTGCGTTGCAAGGCAACAGCACAGATGAAAGAGGAAGGGTGGAGGATGGGAGGATGCTAAAAACGAGGTTGGATAAAAGTAACCGAGAGTCTTTTTGAATCCTCTCCCAATCTCCATGTTTCACATCCCTCTGAACTTATTGTATTTCACCTCCGGAGGCCTGATTCTGACATTTGATATTACTGCATTAATAAAGGAACCACCTGATTTAGTCTGCAGCAGCAATTGTCGGTTGGATCGAACCGTTGCTTGTGTCCATTATGGAGCGGAGCCAAGCATCCGGCTTGAACTGCTGCTGAGCGTCAAGGCCATACGGCCCAACGACGGACCACGTCCTGCCACACTGGCTCTCCTCCATCTCTACAAAAACATCTCCCTCACCTTGCAAATGAAATCAGCACCATGCAACAAAATGCTGAAAGGACGGGTCCTAAAACCCCTCCGCTTATAGTGCTTGGAGGTTAAAGCTGCCGCTGTGAGCTGCAGAAAATGTGTATTAAAGTAAAGAGTCAACAAAGGAGATATTAAGAGCTCGTTCCTTATTTGGGTCAAATGAAATGAATGGACGGTATTTTTCCTGTCTTGATACAGCGATAGAAACTGGATGAACATTTCATTTATTGATTGAGAGCATAAAACAATTAATTCTTTAATTTCCAGTCTACCTTTGACGTCTGCGGAGAAGCGAGCCGAGTGTCTGGAGACAAACAGCTTGAGTTCCTGGTCCAGGTTGCAGTCGATGAGGTTGGTGTCCCATGAGCGGATCCCTGAAAGATGAACGGAGAAAGTAAATAAAAAGGAGCAAGGAGGAGAAAGAACGGCGAACGAAAAAATGTGCGTTGATTCTGCTCCATGAAAAAGAATCAATGCTCACAGCACACAACACACCTCGGAAGAACAGGTCTAACAAATGTGCAGTCTCACCCACACGTCTATTTGCCTGATCCTTTGCCCCCAGTTTATTGGAAAATCTTAGAGTGAACATGTATAGACTGGTCTGGCATGAGGAAATAAATCTATAATAGGAAATATCTGTCCGTGCGGCGCCGTGGGCCAGAAGCACTGGTGATCAGAGCTGAGTCATGCTGGTATCATCTTCTCTTCATAATCATGTAAAGGCCTCATGAAGGCCTTTGTGTAGATACGTGATGGCGAGCACTGGGCGTGGTGACAAAAATACAATATGTACAAAACAATACTATGAAGTTCATAGTTTTACAAGAAGAATTTCATACGTTAATACAAAATCACTTAGTGATTGTACCTATCAATTAACTAATGGATTTTCCAGAATAAAAGAAAACCCCATAACTCCCATTCTTTGTGTTTGGGCAATAGCAAACTTTTGGTCTCAAGTTTTCTGACATAGCAAGGACACACCTAATAATAGAAAATGGAAGGAGAATCGAGGTCACATTGTGCCACAACAAAGTCAGGTGAGACCTATAGAGGAAACGCCTCCTCTTCTTTCCTCCTACAGCCACTACGCCACATTCTCCCCCTGCGTTCTCCTCTCTCACACAAACAGTGTGACACAATCCAGGAAGCCACACAAGTGATCTAACATCAGCTCTTTACTAAAACGCCCTGCTCGTTTTTTTTTTTTTTAAAGAATATCGTTCCTCGTCGCTTTCCGTAGGGACCGCAGTGCGGACCTGGCCACGCCCACCAGCCGGTGAGGGATGAGAGCGCTGGATGCGGGATGATGATGGAGAGACGTTCCCACGGGGACTAAAGGGTGCCATAAATCTAATGCGGCGCGGTGGATGTTAGCGCGTGCTCCTCCGGTGCCGTCTGCAACCCGGACGGGGAGAAAGCTGCTGCTTCCCCGGGAGTCTCCTCCCGAACGCCCACCGATGCGTGCCCCCCCCCCCCCCCCCCCCCCCGCGCTCTCCTCAGACAAAAGCCTGACGCACCTGAATAAAAGCTCTGTCAAAGTGCTGCGGGAGGAATAACAACAACAACCGGAAAAAAAACAACAACAAAAAAACCCGCAGTTGCACTGTTGCAATGCGCTGCATTATTGACGCATAGTCCAGATTTAATGCTGAATCACCGCTGGCGGCTTTATTAGAGGACCGGGCCCACGTGTGAGGATGACAACAATTGGGCCAGACGACTTTGTATTGTGATTAATCTTACTGAACTGACACAGTAACATCCGCTGCTACAATAAACATCACTGCCTCCGGATCAAACAGCGACCCCATGACGTCCAGATGTAGTTGATGAACCATTTATATGTTTAGTGGGCAAGTTAGCGAGCACATTTGACTTCTAAACCCATGAGAAGAACTTTCCTAAGGGGGGGTGTCGAGTTTTGGTCCGCACCCATTTGAATAAAAAGCTCCATCTTACCTTTCTCTATGTCCGCAATGGCACACTTCAGGTGGTCCTCCGTCACGACCTCCCCGATGACCACCAGCAGATAGAATTTGCCGTCGTTGAAGTGCTGCGAGGGGCCGGGGGATGTCGGAGACGTCCCCGAACTGCTTTGAACGCTTAGAGTCTCCATTTCTGCAGACTGTACCAGGGTGGCCATCCCGTCGCGTGTGTCTCCCCGGCAGCCTGCTCCCGTTACGCGCGGCAGAGCACCGGACTGGTCTCCAGACATGCGAGTGGAGCCTCGGTAGGAGTGGCCCTGGCGTTTTATACCAGCAGACATTGTGTCATGCTTGGTAACCGGGGAGGGGTTGGGGGCGGAGGGGGGGGGGGGGGGGGGGGGGGGGTCCTTTTTCTTTTTTTCCCCCTTTTTCGCACACTCGCTCCACAGCTGATGTCATCCGCAACGAATCAAACGCCTCCGGAAGTCACCGAGATGCGATGCTTTGTGTTGAAGCCTCCATCAGACTTCTACTTGTTACGTATTCATCAGGAGAGATTATTATTCTACATGCATACAAGGGGAGCAGAAGGCTTTCTCACTCATTTATTCCACATTAAAAAATGGTCCTGTGTCAGAGTTTATTAAAGATGTTTTCTGTGGACACATTTTTACAAAGGTGTTGCTCCTGTAAATATGACCCTTGAGGTTTAATATCCGTGAGCTAAGGCGCTGGTGTGATGATTGCTTTGTTCATTTCGCCACAAATGTTCAGAGGATAAAACGTTTGATGATGTATAGTGATAAAGAAAACATTAAATGTTGCAATAAGGAAAATAGAACAGAGGTCTCAATCTCAAGCTCAATACTGAATGCTATTAATGTCGTTGCATATTTCACTTGAGCTTTTGTGCATAATGTGTTTCTCCCCCCACAGTGTCTCCATGCGGATGTGAACGGCTTGATGTCTGATCACAGCATCCATAAGTGATCTCACAGGTTGGTCCCTCGCGAGAGATTCATTACAAAAGGTCTTTGATTGTGGAAATCTTCCATCTAACAAAAACAAGTTTTTGGAAATGAAAGAGACATGACATCAGAGGGGGGGTTAAAGAGGAACAACTACAAATGAACAGCAACTGAAAAGAACAGATATCAACTCACTATATAAGGGTGTGTGTGTAGATGCAGTTGGCAGTGAATAATAAAACTATTTTCATCCTACGACGTAAAGATTAAAGAGAAGGATCGTGGAAGCTGGTCGAGCCCTTTGTGAAAGCAGACAGACTTCAGGAACTGCAGCCGACTGTTGCGAGAACAAAGGTTGTACATTTGAAAGAGACGGCTCGGGATGCAGATACAAAAGGATGCACCATGAGACACACACACACACTCAAAAACACACACCCCTTCTCCCGGCGAGCCCCGTTGACGTGATTGGGTCTCGTGGACCACTGGGCGACTTTAATAAGGCTATCGGGAACATTAGACCATTCCTTGGTAGCATGAGGGGAGACGGGGGGTGAGGAGCGGCTTGGTCATATTCTCCTAAGGCCATAGGGGGGGCAAATCAAACATTCATCATACACGGTTGGCAAAGAAGGAAGGCATTAAAAATACAACAGGCTGACCAAAGTCTCCGAAGGGACGCGTGAGTTGTTTCCACGAGGTGGGCTGATGGATGACACCGCTGCGGCCTTTTTCCTCATGCACGTGCGTTCATGTCTATGTGCCCGTAGAGGCAGTTCAAAAAAAATGAAAATGAAAGGATTTTAATAATTAAATTCTTAAACCACGTGGGTCTTACAAAACTTGAAACCCTGTGCTGCTTTGGGTCACTTGTAGAGACAAAAGAAAATGCATAATGTACCGCGTGAGTCTGGAAAACAGAGGGATGTGTTCAGAGACAACACACACAATAAGTAAATATATAGTAAAATATGAAGCATATAAATGGTAACATTACTTGTCAGGAAAACATGATGGGAAGGATTAGTGATTTGAAGATGGTTAAAATACAATTGGAATTGGACAATCTTTTTTTCTGTTTTGTTTCTTTCCCTTTTTAACTCTGTGTTTTTTCTGTTGTATTTTTCACATGTTTTCTTTAACATAATGCACCTGCACTGCCTAAGACAGTTCCCTTTGTTTTCTTTATGTTGCTTTGAAAATTCACATATCAAAGTGCTGCCAGCCGCGCGGCTTTCAGCCGGCCAAAAGGTTCCCAAATCTGACCCAACGCGAGACACTTTGGAGCCCATGTTTTTAGGTCTGATTCGGTTACTTCACCGTCAGCAATGTACAAATACTCAGAGCTTGAAAAGCACTCTCCATCACCGAGTCCCCCTCTCTGCCCCGCCTGGTATCTCTGTGGTCCGGCCCCTGCAGAGCCGACAACACCAATGTGTCACGCTGTAGAGTGTGTGTGTGTGTGTGTGTGTGTCAGTGGGAGTGCTAGGTGTCTGAACATGCAGTACAATTGACCGAGTGAGACGGAAGCGGAGTGGCCCAGCAGAGTTCAATCAATGGGTTTGGACGAGCACCCGGTGTTGCGCTCAGTACTGTAGGACGTCTGTATTGGAGAAGCAGGCTTTACTTTTCTATTATTGTTTGACTTCCTGTCCATTGAATCCCAGGCAGCGGATATTAGCTTCCAACCTTTTTTTCTAGTACACAAAGGTCAGAAAGACCTTATGCTGTGCACAGCAGGGAGGGGTGTGTGACTGATGTACCCATGCAATAGTTTTAGACCAACAACTATTGCATTGCACACGGAGCAAAAACATTAGGATTGATATTAGCTTTGATGATCCTCATGCAATAACTTCTAACCTCTAGCAGGTAAAATGTTTATACTACACAAAGTGCTGATCCCCAAAGCTCTCATCATCTGGTCAGAATGAAAACCTTCCCATAAGCCTCAGCTGTAGCTGCTGATTAGCACATGTTAGCATAAGATGGTGTACATGTTAAGCAGCATACTTGCTACACCTGCATGTCAGCATGCTGCCGTTATTAGCATTTAGCTCAAAGCACCGCTGTGACCAGGCACGGCCTAAAGGAAACATCTGGGTCCAATGTGTCAGATATTTTCTTTGCATTAGAATGCATTGGCAGATGTTGAGTTTCCTGCAGATGTGTAGTGCAGTGAAGGAGAGGCTTTGCAATAACTGGACTGACAGCTCCCTCGTGTGGTACTTTTATAGAATTGGTTATGTTGCTGGCACTGATTATTATTATGTTCTCTTTAGCACAAAGGAATGACAGTGAATCACATCTGGCCTATTGAATGGTTGTGTGCATTATTCTGGTAGATTAAATCCAGCAGCAAATGAAAGGAGCGTTCAGATCCGCAAAAAACCGCATGACTAAATGACTCACTGAATACTATTTGTAGTATCCTCATCTAAATGTATCATCTGGAGCAAAGATGCAGAAAAATGCAGAGAAATCTCGCGTCACTGATGGGATATTTTGCATTAATTATTAGATTATTATTTCAAATTAATTCAAGTGTTTCAAATATTAAGTTTGTGTATGAGCTGTAAGTAGCTTCATTCCACCACTAAAAGGTTATTTTCCACATAGTTTGATAGTAAAGGCAGGCAGCTCCTTATGATCTCCTACAGTGTATAATTTGCATTATTATTGTGTAATTTTCTTTGTGGCTGTGTCCAGGAGAAACATTTCACGCATCATTACATCATACACTTCTTCTCTGATTCTCACACAACCCGCTCAAACATGTCATTACCTTGAATCAACGCCGGTGATAACCATCTGTCAGGTCTGATTTTTGCACGCCGCTGTGTTTTGTTAACAGCCAACTGCTTCACTTAAGGCAGGTTAACTGCAACATCAGCCAATTTATTGCCTCAATTTGCACAGTGGGTCATTATTTGTAATTAAAACACAACCAGGGAGTGGAGCTGTGGTGCCATAATGTGAGGAAACATCACCTATATCCATCTTAGTGGGATCAGTTTTGACTTTCATGCGAATCATAATGAAGGACGTTGGATTTTACATTTGAAGCCTGTGAGAATTAAAGGAATACTTCCACATCTCTTTCACATACGTCCTTTACACATTAGGCCACAACCTGCAGCTCAGCTTAGCATAACAGGGAGCTTAAAGATCGCTTGTGTGCAAATTAAGTCTTTTAAATACTCTTTTAAGACCTAAATTAAGATTGCACTCCAAACTGAGTAAGTTGCTTTAGTGCTGATGTGTGAGATGTGCCTCAGGAGGTGGAGAGTTAATGTACTCGTGTGCTCGCTGCTTTCTGGGCCACCAGTTTCCATTTCAACAAGGACATTAAGGCAACAGCGGGGTCCATTAAATCCACAAACTGCCTTTCCCTCGAAATCCTTGCCACCTGCGGCAGAACATCACAAGTGGCAGCCGCCTTCCCGGCATGTAAGCTGAACTGTGGGAAAACACTGACAGTACTGTACATGTCGCAGAGCTTTACTGACCAACATCGGGCCAAAGTGCACTGAAAATACTAAATGAGAGAACTCGCTCTCCCAGGGAAAAGCAGAGACGTCCCTTTGCATCCGAGCAGTCATTCCTGCACTCGGCTCTGTAGATTCGCAACCTCAGAATTAAATGTTGAAACATGATGTTCTGTGCCAATCAGTGCCGAGGTTCTCCCACCGGACCGTACTGTGCTTTAATCTGCTTCCCATCAGGTTAAAGGATCACTCACTTCTTATCTGACTAACTGTAAGGTATCCACCAACGCGTTGACTGATCCAAAGCTCTTAAACACACATTTACGCACCCACGCACACACACACACACACACACTATTGGCTGACTTTTTTTTGACCTTCCATCTGTAACAGCTCAGTTTTATATCAATGGAAGTGGTGTTTTTGCTTCTCTGCAATTTTTGCTCTCCTCATTAAATTTGTTTTCTTCCTGTTTATATTTGAACTCCGCTAAAGACATTTTTGTATTTCATTGTGTTCAATGCACTTTATGCACTTTTAATCAATATTTCTATATCAACAACGTGACCCTGTGCATTGACTTTCCTTGAGGCCCTGTGTTTAAGGAAAGTTTGGGCTTCCTTCTCTTCCCTGGTATGAAAACGTCTTTCTCCTGGTAAATAAACCATCAGGTTGTTTTTCCTGAAATTGTCTTTCAGCCTTTGGTGGTTAAAATCATTTGGTCTCTTTCATGGTGGTTTTTGGGAGTCGAGTGGAAGAACAAAATCGTCCTCACGCTGCACAATGTCGAGGTCTTGGTCGATGTTGAGTGCTGTCCGTGGTGCTGAACGTGCCACCGCCACAACGTCGCTGTTTGAGTGACTTTGGACTTGCTGTTTACTTTTGGATGGAAAGGTCTAATAGTGCGCGTTGGACACTCTATCATACCTTACCGTTCTTAGAAATAATAGGAAGAGTCATCAAGTAAAGATCGACTCATATTGATTGAACCGGAATTAAAAGACACAGTAAATAAGTATATCATTTCATTGGAGTCTGTTGACATATAAACCTGAAAGATAATTCCATATTCCTATTGAATTCATCACAAAACTACAAGTACAGCTACATATTTTTTTTAAATTTTGATATGCTGCTCAGCTCAATATGATCAAATGAAAGGAAATTGAAAGAGCAGCATTTATAAGATAACAATGAATATTGGGCTTCAAACCACTTCACTTTATCAGGAATATTTTGACAAAAGCTTATAGAAAAGATATTGACAGAGACTTCTTAAAGCATTCGAGAATTGTTGTTGAGCATGTTTTCTCTGACTCATAATGCAGATAAAAGCTGAACTTCTCTGTTTGATCAGTTGCTTGTGATCACAGAGGCCCACATGCAACAACGTCACAACGCAGCAATGACGCAGCGACGAGGAAGGCTGTGTATTTTCTGTGAACATGGCATTTCCTGTAAAAGTTCCCTTTGAAAGGCTCATTGAGTGTGTGCAGACGGCGGCAGACTCCCACACATGAATGCATCAGTAGCAGGGAAGACAAACAGGTGTTTTTTCTTGGGGGAGAATTTTTGATCTGCACACTGTGAGTTTCTCACGAACTCGGTGCGTGACCTTTTTTGGGAAGCACCGTGACCTAAACCGGTGCAGGGCGGTATACTGTTTCTACAGATGGAACCCATGTGTACCTCGACTGATCCATATCTTGTTTTTCTCTCTACCTTTTGCCTGGGACCCATTGAGTCACTCACACGGACGCTCAGGTGGCGGCACGGATCTCTGCCTCTCTGACTGACATCTGTGGGTGGGTGTCTGCTCAACCATCAACCACGACAAGACTGAACCACTTCTCCTTCCCGGGAAAAGATTCTCCAACCCAGGACCTGACGGTTACCTTTGGCAACTCCGTGTTAACGCCCGCTTTGACTGCGAGGAACCTCGGCGTGACACTCGACAGCCAACTCTCCGTAACTCCCAACGCCATTGCGACAACACGATCCTGTAGACACACGCTCTGCAACCTCAGGAGAATACGTCTCCTCCTCAGAAGGAACTGGAGTCAGGTATTATAGTACCATATAAAGATTCACGATAAAGGTCACAGCCCACAAAATGGAGATTTGTGCAAGTTTAGCACTAAACGCCGCCACCTATCAACACGCACCAAACCCCACATGTGGATGATATGATGATTTGCAGCCCATCAATCGTCCACCCCTCAACCAACCTCAGCCGCTGTGTTCACTTCTGTGCTCTGGGAGGTTTCCTCCAAGGAACGAGTGCCTGTAACAACGATGTCATCAGCTTTACCACTGAATCGAAAGACCTTGCATTACCGGAACAGCATTATTTAGTTTGTGGTAACATCGCTTACAGCTGTGTTCCAGGGATCCTTCCTAAAAGGTCCCTTACAGGGAAAAGCTATTTATATCTAAATTTAATCAAACTACATAATAAAATAAAGTTGCGTAACATATGTTTTTTTAAAGGGTTAATCCTTTGAAGAACTATAGCAATTATATCACGTTCACACGGGATTCATAGTGAGATTACCCTTTGACACAGCAGTTCTATGTTGAGGGTGTAAAAGAGAAATTAGAGCGGCTTCAGGGGGTGAAACTGAAAACCCATACTTAACGGCATTGTTAGCATCCCCAAATTTCCAGATAAACCTGTTCCTGTCCATCCAGGCACAACGTTTCCTCCTGGGTTTTTCTACACAACCTGAATCCGACATTGTGTTTCTTTTAGGCCGCTGCTGGTGTGCGTGGCAGCGGCGGTGGGGCCTGCCCAGCGTCACTGTCTCCTGCCAACGGGTGTGCCAGCTGGTCACTGCAGTCATCTTCTCTGTAAGCAATGCCGTGTTTGTAAAACCGAACACAGATCTAAGTGAGACAGGTCTTAAGCATGTTAGGGAAACGGGTTGGATACAACCAGGTCTGTTGTTATAATTAACGTTGGTTTAAGTGGACAAATACATGAAGGCATTGCATGTAAAGCATTTTGCAACATTCTCGCTCCGCAGTCTCCAGAGGAACGATCCAACGCGCAGTCCAGCAGCGGCGCCAATTAATAACGAATCACACGCGTGCCCCATAAGCATGCTCACCGACGAATTAAATGTGCCCTCTTTCTCTGGGAAAGCACTTCTGTTAGGCAGATCACACACAAACTATTTGGCCTGCGTCCCGGGGACTCCAGGGCTCACAACATGGTCGCAGGCGCGGTCCAGCCGGGGTCACTCCGAGCGCTGCTCAGCCCGGACTCCTTTCCCACGGAAACCGTGAGCAGCGGCTCAAGAGACGGCAAAAAACAAGCTGCGGCAGTGAGAGTTTGCAATGATGACCCTTATTTATCACATGCGAGGGCCTTTCGTATGTGCTGATAGTCACACTTTATTACACTTTATTACTCACTCACTTTATTACTCACACTATTACAGATATTATTAACACATTTGTGGGAATTGGCTCTCTTGCGGTGAGTTGGCTGGTTTAGCCTTTAATATGGGTCTTTTTTACATTTTAATATGAGGGATTTTACAGAAATAACTATCTAAATGATTCCGTGAAGTCTTGTATGGCCACTTCCATTTCTAACTATGTTGCTAATAGGTCGCAGCACAGTGTTAATAGTTTAAAATCATACAAAACTGACCCCTCTCATCAGTAGACACCTGATTTGAACCACGCAACAAATAAAAAAAATGTTTTTTTGTCACCGTTATGATATTTGAGTGAAATTAATTTGAAAAAAGGGGGGTGTTTTAACAGCAAGCAAGATTTAGTGAGAGTTTTTTCCTTTTTTTGGTAGACGTGTTTTTCTGTTTCTCCTTCATTAATTACATTCTATCATCTGGAGAACATATTTTTCATCTCACACATCATTACCAAGTCACATAAATCAGAGAGTACTTCACTTCATGTCTCGACTGGTTGGCAAAAGGCATTCAAGGATGCGTGGCATTTCATATTCTATAAAAGATGATCAGCGTTGGTTAAAGACTGGAGTTTATAAACTGAAAACAGGTTTTATCTTGAAGAATCACGCTGCACCAATCGGCAAACTTGCAAGGTATGCAGCTAAAAAAATGAGAATGTTTCCAGATGAGAGTGATTGCTGGTATACTGGAAAAATGGCTCCTTTCCAAAGGTTTCTATTTCATTTCAAAGTGCTGTTTTCCGCTGAATGGCCGAGGCTTACTGGCAATTACCTCAAACAAATGATCCATGCGTTCATTTATTCTCCGTCATATCATCATCATATCTGTCCCCTTGCTCAACTCAAATCATATTTTTCCAGTTTTCCTACTTCTTAATTAAAGGTTCAGATGTTGTTGTTGTTTTTTTAAATCAGTTGCCTGAGACATTTGAACATAACATTTCCAAATGTTCGAGTATGAAAACGCTCTCGGTAATTACCGACGTTGTTGCGTTGGGTTTGAACTATGTAGCCATCATGAGGTTTGGGATAAATGGACCAATGAACTAATTTGGGCTGCATCTGAACTACTGACGCGGTTACGACTTCATGATATCTCCTCTACATTTGGGGTTTTGAGTTAAATGTGTCATCAGCTTGATGATTATTTATGGACTCGCACCATCATAAGATCAAAAGGTCAAGCCGTCAGCCTGAGCTGTGACTTGTGTTTAGTTATTCAACTCCTTGAGTCTTACTTTAACCAAACAGAGAAGTGATCCACGTCATTTTAGCTCCTTCCAGCTTTCAATCCAAAGTTTCTTTGGTGCTTTGCATTCGTCAAAAGTGATCTCCCTGATCCCTGATCCCTGATCTCTGATCTCTAATCTCTAATCAATACCTTATTTAAAATGCCAAACTAAATATCTAATTTCACTTCACCATTTATCTCTGATTTGGTTGACATGATCAATAAGTAGTGACTCAGGTCAGAGGTCGACAATCTAACGAAGGCCAGTTTGAAAAGGAATTTACACAACGTGAATTTCTACATGGAGACGTTGTCCCTGTGTCTGAATTATGTCATCATACTGTAACAATCTTCCTAAGAAATCTGGTGAGTATTAAGAATGCCTTGAGCTCTGGAATGCACCTCACTCCCACACTGACAGGTCATTCATCTTGTTGACGCCTCTCTTGTAGGACTTGGGGGCAGGCGAGAAGTTCACGAGGCAGCGATAATTCCTAAAAGGAAATGAGATGAGAAATATTACGGTCTACAGCGTCTTTGTAAGCAAGAGGAGCAAATCCTCCAGCGCTTAATTGCCCTCGCAGGGGATTTTGTCGTGGCTTAGGCACACGTGTTGTCACAACTCAGACACTTTCTTCACCGCCGCACGTTGTGTTCGTCGCTTCCTTCGCCGCATCTCTGAAGACGTCAGAAGCAGTAAAAAAAAAAAAAAGATGGGCCACACGAGGTGCACGGATCGACGCGGTGTGCTTCCGTCGAGGCAAAACCAGTTCTTCATTCGCGAGTGTGTGAGTCTGTGCAGCCGGGGCCTTCGGGGGCCGCGTCACACACGCAGGTGGCCCCTGAGCCTCTTGGCAGTTGGGAAGCTGAAACTGGGGCCCGAGCCGCTGCGACGCTCAGGAAGCCGGCGGCCCGCCTCAGACGGGAAGCGCTTGGGGTTTTTTTTTTCTCAAATGTTTCATGGCTCATGCCTGCAGGTCCCCCGGCGGCGCCCCGTCATCCTGCACCCACGGAAATAAACACACACTTGTATATATTGTGCAGCTTGTGTATATTGTTCGCAGGCTGCGGGTGTTCTTTTTTATTCACCTACCTCTGCCCCACCACGACTTTTCTTAATTACCACGTTTGTTCTTTTTCTACATTTCTACATAATGTTTCTTTTCACTGCATTTCAGCATTAAAGGCACAATTCCAGAGCAGGTAGTCAGAGCAAAAAAAACACAATCAACATCAAATAAAAGATGTAATCGTGAAAACAAGAGATCGTATTTCATTTTTCAGTCAGACTTTTAGACCGCAATGTTTCACCTCGACAACACATTAGCCACCGTCAGCACAACATAAACATGCGTTGTTTCACGACCTTTGCACAACCGGATTTGCAACCACGCAGCTGAGTGCATATAGTCACAAACCGGAGAGGATGAATAGATGGTGCATTGTGTGGGCATTTAAATAAGAATAAACTTAACAACAAGGCGGATACAGCGTTAAATCATGCAATGGTTGCGCAGCGTTGTGGTCAAACACGGGATGATAGATGCAGAGAGTCAAAGGTTGATTGAGGAGGAATAGCCTTTTTTCCCCCATCACTTTAAATGAGTTCCTTTAACTGTGCTGAGCATGTTGCATACTTAAGGGCGAAAGTTCAAAACGCGCTCCAGAAAATCAGAAACTTCACAAACAAGGGACTGCTGGATCACGGTGTTACTAAAGGACCACAGCGCGTGCATTCACTACGACACAATCTTCTTATATTTTATCTGCAAAAGAAAAATACTAGAGAGAGTTTGGGGAGTTTGGTCTCATTCAACTTGACCAGCATTATTGACTTATTCTTCTCTCAGGTATGTTGTGCAACGGCCTTCGATAACGAGCGATTGACAAAACACGCGCTTTAAACCGATGTCCTTTATCTTTACTATCCAAGAGGGATTTCTGTCCAAAGGACAAGTTGTGTCCAGATGGAATCATGCTTACACTTCAGGACGGGAGGGGGGGGAGAGCCGTAGAAAGTGGCAATAATCACAATGGAGACAACGACACACACTCACACGTCGACCCTTTGATCAAAGGTCACCATCCGTCTGTCAAGCTGCGGTACGCGTCCTTTGTCACATTGGTGTCGTATAACCACGGCTTCTAAGACCCTTGTGGACAAATAGAACGCATTCGCTTTGCTAAAATAACAACTTAGTGATTATTTAATTATATAATCACGAGGTATCGACATGTGCAAACCGGCTTTGAGCAAGAAAACGTATTTTGCGGACTCAAGCAGAGTAGTGTAACTACTATTTGTTTGTTTTTATCAGAGCACGGCTCATTATTCATTTGTAGAATTGTTTGAGCGCATCGACTTGCTGGAAATGGGAACCGCAGCCGACACAGAAATGCAGAAGGTAGAAACCAAACACCCCCCCCCAACAAAACAACTTCAGGTGACCTACTATTTTTCTGCAGCCATTGTTTGCCAATAAAAACACACGCGTGAAAGGACGAGTGCCCGAGGAAACGCAAGCCGAGAATTTGAAATTAAAATCATTACTTAATAGCAGCGAACCAGTTTGTTTTGAAAGGCACCTTTGTGTCCTCGCAGGTAGCAGCGGCTTTTATATTTGGATTCCAGGCCTGCAAAGAGCCGCAGGGACAAAGGCAGCGGTGAGAAAACACGTCCACAGCAGTTAGTCTGAGACGAACAGAGACAGACACAAATTACTCAGGAAGATGAAACAAACAAATGTGCATGCGCACACACACACACACACACACACACACACACACACATTTCTGAGTGGGTGTAGAGTTTTGTAGATCAACCGTTGTCATCTTAGCATATTTATTGCCAAGGACTGCAGAGGACAGGTGTGGCTTTGCTGATTCGTGACAGATGTCAGCAGCACAAATGATCGTCTTATTTCTGCTCTGATTCAAAGCACAGATGAATGAATCCGTCGCTTTGAACACGTTCTGAACTACAAGCTCAATCCGCTGTTTTAATATTCCGCCCCAAAACGCACACACAGCAGCGACGTACGTTGACTGTGAGCTGGTTTTCTTATTTCAATGCAGGGCGTCCCGAAATGTCTCCATACCTCAGTGAACTCGAGGAACTCGGGGATTGAACAAGATGTTCCAGCTCTCTTTTACAGAAAGGGGTTGAAAACCGACCATGTGTGTCTGGGACTTTTATGGAACAATGTGAAAATGTCATGTCATGATTATCGAGGCTGAAATGATTGCTTTTATCTCTATAATCATCAAAATATGCACTAAATGGGCACGAAAACACACCGTAATCGCTCTACCTTAAATTTAATTTCAGATAACATGTCCTACATTTCATCTATTTAATTTATTTGTTTATTGAGCCTCCATTTAAGGGAAAACATCAAAAATAACTCACAAGGTAACACAGTTTGAGTCTTGATAACATTGCAGATTGCAGATATTGCATGTGATTACTTCTGTTGAGTTTAGTTAAGTAATGAACTGATTAATAACTTGTCTAAAAGGTTTTGGTAATTACACAATGCATCTCCCACAGATGCAAACAGGCTTTGGGACATGAAGTACTCGACGTTTGCCCTTCGAGCCGCCGCCGGGGGGGGGAAATAGTTTGCAACTGTTGAGACTTGTTCCTCTAAAGCTTATGTTAAAACCGCACCCCGAGTGTCGAGCAAATGAGTATAATTATCGGCAAAAAAAAGAGTCTGACGGTTCCTTGCGGGGGGGGGGGGGGGGGGAGTGGGGTTTGGATAATGAAAGCAACCATCTCTGAATGTGCACAGACAGAAAGAGCTTATTGACTGATTGAGAGTCAGCGAGGAGCTTCTCACTCCAGAATAACAAGCAGCAAAGGCAGTTGTGTGACAGTTGGTCTCTTCCCCTGCGGGACGGCCCCCTCTAATCTATTAACACACGCGCGCGCACACACGCACGCACACTTCTTGGCCTTGATAAAGGCCTGTGGGCTGCGGGTGAGACGGCACAGAACAGGCTGTACGCCCGGCATGGAGCGGCGCGCTCGGGCCTTTCACTCTCGCTGCTCTGTTTGCAATGATTCATTTTTGCAGATAGGAAAGAGACAAAATACAGTAAGACTGTGTGTTGGACGCCGTCCTCCGTTTCAAAATGGTTAAACATTAACTGCACAGTTTAGACGTGGATACAGTTTCAGTTGCATCATCAAATCCTATCTGTGACTTATGATAAGATATCAGGCTGCTGTGCGTTGATCATTTACCGCACGTGTTAAAACAACAACATTTTTGTACATAGAAGGTTGACAGCAGTTGTGGGAATTAGGCGTCATATCAAAACACTGTGTTCAAAATAACGCGTCAATGACGTTTCCTGATGCAGGCGTCATCCGCCATGACGTCAGCAATGCTGCGGATGATCAGCACATTTTTAGACATTTATATATATACATCAACAAAATTAGACTTGTTTTAGTCTGTCAACACTTCAAAGCTTTGCAGGTTTAGTCACCTCAGCTGTCACTTTGATAATTCCATTACAACTGCCTTTACACCGTCTCCATTTATAAATGTATCGTCATTGCACAACATTCATACCCAGTTTGGTAAAAATTGCATCGATGCTAAATCACTTTAATGACATTGACGTGTTCTGGAGGCCTGCGATCACCGTGTGCACATGACACATGTTGGTAAATGTAAAGCAGATAACAACAATCATCACTTATAACACATATTTAATACCACTGCAACTGTGTTGACTGTATTATCATTCATGACATGTTCATCTGCACGTCTATCAGCATAACTTTGGACTTTATTGGCTTCCCAGGGACCCCGTAAATATAGCCCCCCCCCCCCCCCCCCCCCCCTCCTCCACCCAGGGGCCGTTATGCGTCAGGCTGAAGCCGATGTGAGATTGTCTATTTGTACACCGACTCCTCTGTAGTTTCCTGACAATTAATCACTAATATATCGGCTCAAAAGGATGCATACTTTTATTTTAAAAATATATTTTAGGGACGAGCAGGCTGCGGCCAGCTGTGTGACTCTCAGGGCTAATAAATTCCCCTTTAATCTCTTTAACAGCAAGTGATCCCACCGCCTGCGTCATTTTAGGAATGTTTTGGGGGGGTTGAATCCAGGGTGCATCCTCGAACCAAGACTTTTAATCACCTTCAATCTGGGCTGCTTTACAGCACTGGGGGAGTAAACCCGACTCCCAAGGGGGTTGACTCCTTTCTAATGACATGGGAGGTTTGTGTAGGATGTTTGATTAGCTGGACTTTAGAGAACTTCCTCTAGAATAAACACAGATTCACGGCCTTCTGTCTTAGACTTGCATCATTGATATTGCTGCTATTTCATTAGAGGGATGCCAGCATTGACGGACTAGAACGGACCAATCGGGACTCGACTGACGAGGGATCTGGTTCCTCAATTACAAAAAAACGGATCTTTAATAAGGTTCTCAAACTGTTGGCACTCAACACCGTGGGAAAGCAAGTAGAATAAATAAATAAATAAAATACCGATGTGCGCATGAAGGAGGGAAAAAGAGGATGTGGAGCTCGCTGGCACCGGCTCCCCACGGTTAATAATCTAATCATTGATCGTCTCTTCAGTCAAAAACTGGAAACTGACAAATGGAAATGTGCTCCCACAGCGCTGAGGTGCACTTCAGCAGCCGGTACATTCCTTCATGTGTGTTT
The DNA here is from genome assembly GCF_964276395.1 of Gasterosteus aculeatus. Lineage (NCBI taxonomy): Eukaryota > Metazoa > Chordata > Actinopteri > Perciformes > Gasterosteidae > Gasterosteus > Gasterosteus aculeatus. The sequence continues at coordinate 3,890,054 of NC_135702.1, read as the reverse complement.
TTATCAGTCCCCCCCCCCCGGGGGAAACTTAACGAGCAGAACCTCTGGGGTCTTGTCACATGACGCCACTGGGCCTGATTGGAGATGGGTGTGTGGGATCGAGGTCGGACGAGTGGTAGGTTGGCGCTCTCCTGGGAACTCAAAAATGTAACTATTTTCCAAGGCTGGGATATTTTTCAGACTTCCTCTTGTAGAGTTAGAATGTAGTCTCTGCCCACAAGGTCAACACAATAAATGGACTTTAAGGGCACCCATATTGTTGTGACAAAAGCCAACGACAAAGTGCCCTTCAGGTGCAAACCGGGCTGCTCTGCCTCGCAGGCCAATGACTTTGAAGCAAAAATAAGGAAGTGCATTTATTTTATTTTCTTTGGTTGAATGTCCCACTCCCTTAAAGACAAACATGGCGATGAAACAATGAGTCAATACTCAAACAAATGGCATCCAGCCATGATCATAAATGAGCCTGGCAGAGGGATTTTTTTTGCATGAAAAACAGACAACTTTTTTAGCCCCAGAATTTCCCAGAGTTCCTTCCAGCCAATTTAACGTTGTTTCTTCCAGAAAGAATCCCAATGCGACATGGGACAACATTTGCATTCAATGTTAGTGTTCGAAGTTTGTCCAAATTATAAAGTAAATATGAAGCTTTTTCTTCTGTTTCAAATACGGGCTTTTTAGTACCAAAGTATTTTTCCAGCATAGTAACACTGAGAATTTGTCTAACTGATCACACGTCAGCTTGACTCTTTTTTCTCCCTTTACTTTGACATGTTTCACTTCCTTTATTCTTGTTTTGTCGTCCCGTGGTTGAAATGTTTAAACGGTTGCTACATTTGCAGTTATTTTCTATAAATATGCACAGATATTGCATGTTGCCTGTTGCAAAATACTGACAGTGAGCAACACGACCAAAGCACCTGTTTCAATACTCTGGAAATCGGAGACTTTCTTTCCGCTTAAAAAGATCTAATCTTAAGACAGGAGACAATGTTTCCGTTTCGATGGGAGCTTGTAGCATCTGTGCTTATATTAGTTACATTAGCATTGTGCAATCAGCAGTTAAAAATAAACCTGGTCTTCACGCCCACAAAGTCCTTTTTTGACATTCGTGCTCATTGAAGGATTAAAGAGGCCTGTGAAACCCATCAGAAAATCACATAAAGACCACTGTAAGTGTGCCACTACCTGTTTCTGCGCACGTGATTGGCCATGCATAAGAAATGCATTAAAGTGAAGGGTTTCCAATGTCACTGAGGTCATCCCCTCTCCTCGGGCTGACAGCATCTAGGGCAATACGCTAAAATGCATATGAGGACAATTTGAATTTGTTCCATTCCTCTTTAAAAACAACAACACTTTGCCTGAGGTCAGAGGAAGCGGCATCTCTGTTTAACTTTCAGGGACTTTTAAGAATGTGACACATTTTAAGCTTTCACCACTCTAACCACTCCGCAGCCGACGCTAACATCCTGCTCCAAAGCATTTTGTTTAATGGACAGCCAACAACAGCATTTGGTTTGTGAGTCGCTCCTCGTTTGATTCAGGAGACACAATATCAACCCTCCGACTAACAAACTCTTGGATATTTATATGATACAGCTGGTTGTGTTGCACACAATCTGGCTCTTAGTAAAACAGAATGCTGACAAATAAAGGCCTGAGAAAACATCATCAGACATACACTGAAGATGATCATATCGCAAAGGTTTGTTTGCAGCCTATGCATGCGATTTGAAAAAATAAAACTGTATTTCCTTCTCTTTCGTCTTACTTTAAATTCAATTTGGTAACTTTCTAGAGCTGCCTCAGAGAAGCACAAGCAGGAAACAGTGGTTAGGAGGTAACCACGAGTGAAAAAGTACATTTGGATGACGCATGCAGGTCCATACTGAGGTTGGTGAAACAACACCTTACATTTAAGTGAAAAAAAAAAGTACACTGTAACACATTATGGAGTTATAGCTGGATGCTCTACTTTCCACCTCTGGCGGGTATTTGATTCCCACACGTATTCATGCGGACGTCTTCATTAAAGCATCGTTCTGGTCGACCAAGTTGAAGAAGTGAAACTGTACATGGTGCGACACAACAACAGTTCTTTCTCCGACAGCTCAACGAGGCGCAGAGGAGGAGCCGCCTTCGCTGACTCAAGAAGAAGAAGAAGAGGGGGGGGGGAGAAGTTCCCTGTCAGTTTTCAGAGTGACGGCCGCGTGAGGTGCAGCTCGCAGTCGTCGCAGCATCGCCATGGAGCACGAGCCGCGCGAGCAAACAACTGCATCCACTGGATTGCTCGCGCCTCCACCGCGAGTCGGACCGATTTGGGAGTTTTGAATGCCGCGCGTAAAATGGACATTAGGACGCGATGGATCGGCTTCTTTTCGGAGATCCTCGGAGAACCCGCGTTCGCGACAGACGCCACTACTTCGGAAGTTAGAGGGGAACCGTTTCTCAGTGTGAACCGTTGAAAAGAAGTCCCCGCGGGTATGAACCACACGGCGGTGAAGGCGGGGGGTTCACTGCCCACCATCCCGGCGATCATGTTCATCTTCGGGGTGGTGGGGAACGTCATCGCAATTGTGGTCCTGCGGATATCGCGGAAGGAACAGAAGGAGACGACTTTTTACACCCTCGTGTGCGGCCTGGCAGTGACCGACCTGCTGGGCACGCTGCTGGCCAGTCCCGTCACCATCGCGACCTACGTGAAGGGCGCGTGGCCGGGGGGCGAGCCGCTGTGCCAGTACTCCGGCTTCATCCTGCTCTTCTTCTTCTTGGTCCAGCTCAGCATTGTGTTCGCCATGTCGGTGGAGAGATACCTGGCAATAAACCACGCGTATTTCTACAACGAGTACGTCAACCAAAAACTCGCGGCGCTCAGTCTTTTGGCCATTTACGTTTCCAACATCGCGTTTTGCGCGCTGCCCAGTTTGGGTTTCGGGGAGGTGAAGCTGCAGAGCACGCGGACCTGGTGCTTCATCGACTGGCAGAACAACCAGACCGCGGTCGCCACGTTCAACCTGATGTACGCGGGAGTGAACTCGGCCATCGTGCTGGCCACTGTCGTGTGCAACGTGATGGTGTGCGGGGCTCTGATCCTGATGCACAAGCGCTTCATCCGCCGCACGTCGCTGGGCACCGACCAGAGGCGCGTGGCGGAGCTCGGGCGCAGGCGGAGTTTCGCGCGACTGGCTGGAGCGGAGATCCAGATGGTGATCCTGCTCATAGCCACCTCCGCCGTGGTGCTCATCTGCTCCATTCCCTTAGTGGTGAGTATCTGGACGCGTCCCGCACCACTCCGTGTTTTACGCGTTAAAATATCAAAACATTATTCACCAGAAAGCAATTGAAGGGAAACTAATCTATTGAAATTAAAATAAAGATTGTGGAAAACACCAACATAGTTTTACCTCATGCACGCAAATGTAGTTAATTCAAGTTTGAAGAACTTTGTGTTCTTCCTTTTCTGATCTTGGGTGACACCATCCCCTGAGGCTCACGTGATTCCTTCAACACTCCCTCCGTTTGCAGGTTTAAGGAATGCATTTACGAAGCTTTAGAATCAGCATATATGTGACTCATTAGTCATCTCTCAACACTCTGAGCGTTCCTTAAACAACAGACTTCCATGAGATGTTCACTGTCTAAATCCTCCAACTTAAAATACCCTTGCATTGTGAAAAAGCCCCGGGTTAAAGGGATCATGTTAAGGTCACGAGGCCGGATAACAACATGTGCAGGGCATTGTTTTGGACTCCTTTTGTCAAAGTATCAAACACAAGGGTCATGTGACTGTGAAGCTCAGTGGCCAAAAGCATCTTATGCTTAACGATGAGGAGGACTGTTTCTGTTGGCCTCTTGCCATCTCCACACTGCTGTGGTTACACGGAAGTTGTATCCAGTATTTGTATTCGACCGTTCCATGCCAACCATGTAGGAATATATTATATAAACAATTGTGTTACTCTTCTAAACCAAGTATAGACAGGTTTGGGCATGTAAAAAGCACAAATGGCTCTGCACTTGACATGTTGATTCATGCTCCTTTGTGGTACAATCAAACAATAAGTTAATAGATTGACCTTTTTCTCTTGTTTGCCCTTCAGCTGAGGATATTTGTGAATCAGCTGCACAGAAATCAGACAGAAGAGCAGAATAAAGACCTGCTGGCCATCCGCATGGCCTCCGTCAACCCCATCTTAGACCCTTGGATCTACATCCTGCTCAGAAAGACGGTGGTCCTCAAGCTGATGGAGAAAATAAAGTACCTGTTCTGCAAAATGGGCGGGCGCGGGCGAAGGAACGGCGGCGGGCAGTTCGGCTGCGGCGACGCCCCCTTCGCGTCCTCCATCATGTCGCAAGACTCTCCCACGCTGGCGTCACGGGAGCTGAAGGTGATTGTGAGCACCTCACAGGCCTTTTTGTACTCGTCGGAGGGAACGGCCAGGTCGCCTCGCGCAGAGGCTCCGGGCGTCTCCGGCCCACCAGCTGCACAGACATTGGAGGGCCCGCGGGAGGCCGAGGGGCCCCGGAGCGAGGGGCCTTCACGCGGGGATTCAGGGGGCAGGGCGGCGGAGCTTCTGATGGAAAAGAAGGACGCCGCTCTACACGTGACCTTCACGGATGAGACTGCAAACATTCAGGAGAAATGCATTTAGCATCTGCAACAGAGGTGCGCCGGGACTTCAGGAATTAACAAAGACGCGACAATACAGGAGCCCGAGTAGGCGTCCATCCATTTGTGGATGTATTGCGGCATTTTATGTGTGATACCCGTTATCAATGCATTCCTCCCCATGTCAGGACTCACCACAAACACCACATCGCCACGTGAACTAAACCGTGGAGGACAACAACGTTGTGGAGGAACTCTTTTGTTGCACTTTTTTGTTACAACCTCCGAGGAGATTCTTTCAGATGAATATTAAAATGCAAAAAAAGTGTACCGTGATGTTAATTTATTGTAAGAATGAAATCGTGTTATTATTGTCCTCTCTGTGAGAAGGGCTGGATAGTTTGGAGCCATTTTAAATCGCTACAAGATGAATATGCTCAGTTGTTGTTTTTTTCCTTTTTCTTTGTGGTGCAAAGTAACATTTGCAAACAATTTACTTCCACTGCAACAAGGCAGCTATGGCTGTACAGGATTTCTAACATAATATGTTAATATAAAATAATTCATTTACTCCTTCCAGACCATTACTTTGTAAAGATTAAACCAACATGATCTCATTTTACTTCAATTTAATGTGCAATGCTTCACATATAATTAGACTTCATAGGGGAATTAAGAAGAGAAAAGATAAACACATTATTACATTTCCTGTCTGATGAGTTTAAAGGTTTAGCCTTTTCTCAATAGATTTCCTAAGTAGATTTCTTTAAAGATTGATATAAATAACATGTTCATATTTTTTATGGTTGTTTTAGCAAGAGCCAGTGTCAAATTAACCACATCATGTTAATTCTCTTGTAAAAAGACTTGTTGTACCAAAGTCTTAAATACAAATAAAGGTTGACAGATATTCATATACACGAGCCACTTCTTTGGTATGTTTTTTTGTTATTGTAGCCTTTTACTTTTAGATTACAGGATTAAATATTGATCATTCACCAACAAAAGGACTTTAAGGGTGTAAATTCAAAAGCTGCTCATCTTTTTTTAAACAAACAAACTCAATGTCACCGCTAGCGTCACGTTAGCAGCTGAGAAAACAGAAGCGGGCCAAAGAGTCGACAGGATTTTAACCTTCAACAGATGACGCAATGAGATGAGAAAAAAAAAACGCTATTCTTCTGGGAAACTTTTCCAACTCATTCGCCACCTCATCAGCAGCGAGGCCCCGTGTGACAGGCCGTTTCAGACATTTTTAGCCCCGCCACGGGGTCAGAGGTCACAAAATGCCGCTAAAAAAGCAGTGTTCATGTGTTCACAATATGGCATTTTAGTGGAGGAAAGGGGTTAAGAGCAAGAAGGAATATCCTTTGCAAACAGTACACATAGGGATGCTTTTAAATGAGGTTAGCTGTATTTGGGATCCTGTTTAGTTCATATAAGTCAATGGTTTATTATTGACTGGATGATTGATGGATTGATGGATTATTGTGGATTATTGTGGATTATTGATGGATTATTGACAAGATGCTGGACATCCACTATAACGGCATCAAAAAAATGTGAAGGTATAAAGAAGTGATGTCCACCAATGTAACATGCTGTTTTCTATCCCACGCGTGTGTGTGTCCATAGTTCTGCACCTATTTCTTCCATACATCTTCATCCCGCTGTGAAAGCGACCCCCGGCACTGTAACCAGCTGCCCGGCTCGCTGGCGGCTCCGTGCGCACTCGCCTACGGAGGCAGCGTGGCTTTTTGGTGCATCGTTCCGGATCGTTTGCCCTCTAATAAGAAATTCTTTCAGCAGAGATCTTAGATCAAAGGTGTATCTGATCCTTCTCTGAATCAACCAGCCGTTTGATTTGTTTTTGCAAACATTTAGCGGTGCGTCTCCGATCCGATCGTCACAGACTACTGGACTGCAAGGCGACCCCCCCTTTTGTGACGCAAAATCTCAGCTCCCATCCTGCGCAACAAATGGTTTCTCCTCACGCGACTTTGTCCCCGCGTGTGTATCACTGCACAGCGCGCGACAGCTGGCAGGCCGAGGCGCAGAGCACGAGGGAGCGTATTGAATGTCACGTCGTCCAACTAATCACTCGCTCGTGAATTTAACATTAAGTCGCCTCGCACGCCCTGATCGCACACAGGCGATCTCTATCTACCTTATAATGCAACTCCCTGAAACAACACCTTCCCCCAGCAGTGGCTTCGCCTTGTGAGGGTGTGTCTACTTATGTAATCGAGCTCTCCTATTTATTTTCTCCTTTTTTTAAATTTAACATAGTTGTTTGTATAGATTTGTCTTTGTCTCGTTTTAAAATGAAGCCCTTTGTATTGCAATTTGCGGGCAACAATCCTCGCCAGCTGCTTCCAGATAGTTTAGTAATCTAATATCGGTACGTTTGAATGAAGGATGCGGTCCTTTGTTTACTCAGCAGGCCACAATTATTACTCCGCAGAAACGCGAGTGTTTATGAGACAATGGAAACGTACTGTATTTAGTGGACACACAACTGGAACTGCCTCCGAGCTTCCAGCGGCCTTCTGATAGAAACTCAATTATTAACTTTGGTTTTCTACAAGTCAATTTAGCTAGAAGCAACAAAAATGTAAAAAAAACACTATTATTTAATATTTTTTTAATTTAAATTTCTATTTAAGTGACAACAAAAGACACTGATGAACCTGAAATAATCTAAACTGCATCATCAAACCCATCGCGTCCATTGAGAAAATATTATTTAAGACTGCGTAAGAACAGGAGGTGTAACAATAACTTATAAACATTAAAATGTAGACGTTTTGCAGGTTTACAACAACGTGATTGACCTGAAACGGTTAATTTATCTACTTGTGTATTTCAGTGAGCATCCAATTAAAAGTCCAAAGTCCAATTAAAGATAAAGATCTTTGACTGATTCAGTATTTTATTTTAGATAATTTTAGAAAGACCGAACATGATGTCAGCGACAAAATCTGTGCTTTATCATTTAAGAAAGGACTCGGCTCCATGAAACAGTTGCTGGAATCCAATAGACTTAAAATACAAAAGAAAACCAACACAGAGGAACAGGAAACGATTGCATATTTGGTTGCGTGTTTATTCACTCACTGACCCTGCAGGCTCCGTGTTTCACAATCGCACACATCAAAACCTCAAAGGTCATTAACATTTAACGGATCAGAAAGAGGACCAAGACTACTAACTATTAAAATCTGTTTGAGGCGCGTGCTTCTGATGATTCATCTCAGAGCCAATTCCTTCTGAAAGATAAATATATTTTGTGTTTATAGAAGCAAACGGCGTAACACAAATCTTTAACTGTTACTTTATGAACATGTTTGCAGCTTTTCACTGCTTCATTTTCTTCTATTTTTTTATATATAATTACAAAATGATGACAGAACTATCACATTCAAAACATGTAAAACCTCCCATGCACGTTTTAGACAATAAAAACAAGAGATGAAACACAAACACAACTCAACCGTCTTCTCTTCTGCTGTAATTAACCAACAGCAGCATCAGTCATTTCTCTCACGTGCTTCTGTCTCACACCGACTGGGTTCTAAATAACACCTTTCGCTTTGAAAAGGAAATGAAACCACAATAATCAACCAAAGCCTTTCAGGGTCCTCTTGCTTTGACAAACTGTTCCTGAAACGGGGTCGTCGCATCCTCCGACCCCTCTGCCCCGACGAGTACGTTTTTGATGTTCCCCTCGGCGTCCACGACCACGGCGGTCCTCCTCAGCTCCTCGTAGCGCGCCTGCCGCTCCGCCACCGCCACGCAGGCGGCCAGCACCTCCTCCGACTCGAAATCGTAATCCCGCTGCAGCTCCGGGGCGTTGAGGATCCGCTCCTTGGCCTCCTCCTCTTGCCGGGCCTTCGCCTCGGTCGCCAGGTGCTGCTTCCGCAACCGCCACGCCCACTGCAGGTCCTCCTGCCACAGGTTGCGCTCCGACGGGCACAAGTGGATCGCAACCTGGAAGGACCTCACGGCCTGCGGCACAAGAGCAAACGCAAGCTTTTCGTTGGGGCCTTTCCACGCTCGCAGGTTACGACATCGCCGTCTGAACGAGGCGGCTCGGTACGTCGTCAAACAGCACGGCTAACGTTCCTCGTGCCGTGTTGGGAGGCCAATTTATGGTTTCATTACGAGGACGTCAATAGCTCTCAGCTGACTCGGCAGTTGGCGATCGATGCGAAAAAAAGAAATTAAAAAAAAAAGAAACAATCTACATTCATCCAAACGCGCTGTCTGAGGGGACTGATGACCTCATTAATCAGTGGTTAACGGCGGTTAACGGCGTAACGAGTTCTTCTTGAGGCAGTTCTCATATAAAACAGGAGGATTTAAAAGTTCAACGGAGAGAATTCAGCTGCTGAAAGCGATTTGAGGCGATCAGATTCTAGGTACCAGGTATCGAGTGCTTGTGTCCACCACAGAAGTGGCTTTGAGAACTTCGCCCGGGTGTCAACGGGTCGGTCTGGATTATTTTCAAAAGCAGTACAACCGTGCGAGGTGCGAGCGACGGGCGCAGTAAGATCCCGTCACCCGGTGGCCTCTAGTTCGTGTCGCCACTCTAAACTGCTTTACATTCACACAGTCTAAGGTACTTACTAAGGAGAGTGACAGGTCACAGGTCACAGGCTGAGGAGGACAAACCCCCCCCACCGACCACAGTACCGACCACAGTGGCCCGAGTGCAGCTGAGGAGACGCGTGGACGACGGGTTTAACGTCCCGTCGAGGACAGCTCCTCCTTTGCGGCTGCACCTGCTCCGAGTGATGCGCTGAGCCGCACCTCAAAATCCAGTTAAATCAGTCCGTAAATCACTCCTGGTACTAAAGGTCTCGGGGCGAACCGGGGACACCAGTCGGACCGAGGGAGTGGATTTAATGTTTGAGACAAACAACCTTCCCAACCGGCTTTTCTCGAACGAGCACAAAACTCGTCGACAGTAAATTCTTGCCATGTAAAGCCGACGTTGAGTGAAATGTTCCCCACCTGTAACATAAATAGCTCCAACCAGTGATTGACAGTTAACTGTAATAGATTATAGAATCGGGACTCGGTGTGTTGCCAAAACAACACATCGGGTTTTATCTCCTGATCACAACGTTGTTTCCAAAGTAGCCTTTCAACCGTGCCACAGGAGGCGGATTAACCGGCTCGGCCGTCTCAGCGAGGAGAGGAGCGGCGTCCACCGCAACTTCCAATGCCTGAAAGCGTTTGCAGAAGTGAGAAAAATAATGAAATCCGAGGCTAAATCTTGGGTTTAATTGGGGTTCTTTCCGGGGGAGGACATTGAAGGAGAATCGCATTTCTCAAACATGTTGACGCACACAAAGCTCTAAAACTTGACTGAACAGGCTCTGCTAAAAATAGATGTGGCGTTTTTATCCCCGTGTTCCTTCCCAATGACTTCATCACAGCCACAAGGTGTGTCTATATTTGGTTTACCTTCAGCGCAGGTAACATTCAACCCTCCCCATTGTCGTTTTCGGTGCCCTAATTCAGGTCTCGCGCTCGCTGAGTGACAAGCGAACTGAGTGTTTGCTCGGCCCTGAGTGGGCGGAGACTGTGACTGAGATCTTGCGGGTTTCGCGTACAGCGTGTCCCGGCGTGTTCTGGGGCAGGTCGCAGCAGCGGCGCGAGTAAACAGAAATAACCGACAACCCCGCTGATTTATGGTCGGCTGCAAAAAGAGGCGTTCCCAAAACATTACCTGATGAAACGGGGGCCCCTTGGGATGAAGGTGAGCGACCCGAAAGAGGCCAAAGGATTGTGACGGCATGGTGGTGCAACGCCCCCCCCCTCCTGCCCCCCCCGAGCACACCAGCGCTCGCATCTGTTGAAGCGGCCGTTCGGCAACTTGTGACCTCTTTGTTTTTTTCCTTCGGAGCGCGTCGGCGGCCCGACTCACCAGGTCCACCTCTCCCAGGTTGAGCTGCGCGCGGCCCAGCGTCTGCCAGCCCTCCCACCACAGGGGGCGGAACTTCACCGCCATCTCCGCCGCCTTCACCGCGGGGAACACTTCCTGCAGGATGGTCAGCACCTGCAGAGAAAACACAAAGTGATTCAATGCTCTACGCATGCGCTGCGGACAGCGCACACACGTGGGATTCACAACATTAACACCGAGCTGAAGTGGTTGAGTGTGAATATTTAAAGACATTGCAGACAGAATCGCTTTTGGTTTCAGTCTGTTGGTTGGACAAAGACAGACGTTTGGAAACTTTAAACTTGTGGTCGGCGATTTCACACCCTTTTACAACACAGTTCCAACTAGCCTACGATGCTTCCCTTTAACACGGGGTCATTAACCTCTTCGGACTCTTCGGATTCGTAGATACTTGCAGTCACGTTAGGATGGTAGATCTTATGCTTTGCTGCCATGTAGAAGACAAGCTGCCAGGAGACTTGAACCAATCATTGTGAAATTGCGTAACCGTTTGAGCAAACAAAAGAACACATTTAAGACTAAAAAGTGACTCAAGAGGCTCCTTGGCAGCGCGTCCAGCAATGAGCCTCTACTACTCATACACGTCTCTAAGGACCACAACGCGAGACAAGCTGCGCGACCGCTGACACGCACGAGGCACAGAGCTTTTGCTCCACACGTACCACAACGGAACACAGCAGTTGGGGTAAATTGGAAAAGCGCAACGGCCTGAGCTTAAATGCCGCACGCCATCGAGAGGACGCGACGACAGGTTTTTACAAACGTCCTCCGGAACGCACAGACATTCGTAGCGACGCACCAGGAACAAGGCTGATCCGGTTACACAGGAAGGAAGTGAGGGCGCATCGTCGGGAAAACCACCCCTGTCATCTGGGTCAGTAATGGGAATATGATGAGGTCAAGTCTATTTAAAGGCCCGATAATGCAGAAGAACAAGTTGGATGAGCTTTGAGAGTGTAGTTGCAATAAGTCGGGGGCAGAACCCGAGCAGGAAATGTCTGTGCTGATCATCGGGGGGGGGGGGGGGGACAATTCCATTTGTGGCGGTTTTTCAAATCTCGGTCCTCTAATGATTTCCTTCTCAAATAACCTGTAATGGATTATATTATATTACGCAAACAATGGTTGAGACTAGAGGGGGGTATTTAATTGTGTTTGTTGAAGTAAATGAACAAAGATGGATCCGAGTTTGTTTGCCTGCCTCCTACATGGGAACCATTTTTACCCAAAGATGCCATTGTTCAAAATACAAAATGCAGCTCAAACTAGCTGTGAAGTAGCGCATACAGAGAATGTTGGTGTTCCCTCTCAAACCAAATGGCACGAACACATGAACAGTGTTCAGTTATCTGGAGAGTCGCTTCAGAGGGAAATGATTAACTCTGTTTACTAAGTGTCATATATATGGAGACAAAACGCCTGTCAGATAATCTCCAGCGTCCCACCCAGATGTAAAACCAAACCGCTGCTCACTCGCATTGTGGACATGTATTGACAAAAAAAAACGTCCATTTCTGATTCTCCTGTGATTTTACGGTTTGCCAAATAAGATAAAGTATGAATAAGACAAAGATAAAGTAAGTCTCCAATAAGATAAAATGCTTGCAAAATCAGAAATAAATGGACTTGTCCTTTGAAGATCAAAAATAGTAGATGAGATGAAGGGAAATGAATATAAATGTACAATATACCTGAGACTTCATCTCATACAGCAGTGGGTTGTCTGGTGTCAGCTGGATGGCCTCGTCCAACTTCTTAATGGCCTCCCAGTGTCTAGAGGAAACACACACACAGACATTATCGAACTGGGGGATTAATCACATAAAAAGGGTTTATTGCATCATAATTGGTAACCGGGTCCGTCTGGTGCACTTTAAACCGCAGCGTGATACACAACTTATTAGAGGCGTCTGAATTATTTAGAGTGCATGCGTGTTGGCCGAGAGATCTCGCACAACATTGTGTCGGAGTCCTTGGAAAACGCGGCGCTGAAGCGTGACGGACGCAAACAGACAAATCCCAAAAAGAGATGAAATTGGACGCTCGCGTCCGTTGCCCGCGCCCTGAGATTCGATACGCGTGACGCGAGTTAACACACCGCCACGCGCCTGTTTGGTGGGTATCGCGAAGCCATTTCCGCCGGGGATTTTTGCTGTGTCATGTGATAAGAGAAGCCAAACCTTCCCGATCTCGTCTGATATTAAATCAACTTTTAAGCGGCACGGATCGTATATTATACACACTGTGGAGGTGTTTTTTTTCGCATTTTAGTTATTCCTTAATATCACTCAAATAAAAAGGTCTAAAAAGGAAAACGATGCTTTGTTCTGTAGACTCGGTGAGTGAGAACGGACAACACGCTACAAAGGAGCTCCTGATGCTGCACAGCCTGTGACATCACAGTAAAAAGGTGTTGATAGTAAGTAATTGATTATTTTCCTGAGGTAAGAAATTCACATTCCAGAAGTCAATAGTTGTGGAGGGAAGCGAGCGACTGGCCCGGCGGAGCATTATGAATATGCTCGAGCTTACTGCAACTTCCCTCTCCTCCTCCGGTCAATATTGACTCAGGAGTCATTCCAATAGAGGGATCGAGTTCAGGGCTTGGGAAGATCATGAGGTGGAATCCTGAGGTGGACAACACGATGGGTCTGTCGTGTCTAGATGTTTTTACAGCTTAATCAAGAAAGATAGCCTGCAATTAAGACTAGAAATATAACTTTATCTTGCAATCAAAACTCAGTCAGAGCCTGAGAAAAGCCACACCACGGCTATTCAACTGTGAGCGAGGAAAGGGAACTAGAGCAGTGGGGGGGTTGTGTTGAGACATGAGGCAAAAGATGGGGCAATTCCACAGGAGGAAATTAAGCAAAAAGTGAGCGGCGCACTAAAAAACGACTCCTCCGCAGTCACCACATCTCAGTGTGAGTCAATGGAAGAGCAGAGAGGGGAATTTGATGTAGTTGATAAAACAAAGAGTTATTTGCAGGATGTCACGGTTCTGAGGAGAGTGGAGGGTTGTGGCATTATGGGCGGACTAGTCAGACAAATAAGCAAACTATGAGGACCATTTGGACGGTGACGAGACCGGCTGCCTCACAACTGTTAAGACAAATAAATCGAGGCACGCGAGATGGTCTTTTTTTCGCCCCCAGTGTTTCTATGAAATGTGAGGCTGGTTTTGTTTCGTTTGAACGGGTGAAAGCTGATGTCCGAGGAAAGGAAAGAACTGAGCAATCATCTTCTATACGACCTCTTTGAAAGGCAAAGCCAAACGCCTGCTGAGCCACATCTACAAAGGAATACGCATGATCAAAACAAAAAGTCTTCTCATTGTCTTCTCACACAAGGGCGCCCTTATTTTCCTTTCATTTGTACATTTCACAACCAGCCTGTTCATGGTTGAACAGCAATGACAGGCCAGTCTGTCATCTTTAGCACGATTCTACTTGGTAGGCAAAACATCTTGTTGATCTTAAAAATGATGGAAACCGCAAAGACACTTTCATCACAAACACGAGGAGCTCTTCGATTACATCAGAAGCACTTAAACCTAAGTAATGCCAGACTTACATCAGACGACAATGTTGTTAGAAAAGGAAAACGTTTGACCAACACCCCCCCCAGCCAGACAAACCTCTAAACAGACATTACACAGCAGCAAGACATCGTTTACCCAATAAAATCCACTTTATCCTCGCAAATACGATTACGGGCAGTAACTAAGGGCAACGGCATCACATCTTCTGGCCCGAAGGGTTTTCTTTTTACAATGTGCTATGTGGCTAAAAAGGTCCATTATCCACAATAAATAACAGGTCCTGAAAAAAGTCCTATATTTTCGACTAGTAGTGTATTTCTTTGCATTTTGATTCACAAAATAAATGCAGTTTGAAAATTTTATGGAAGGGGTAATATCACTAAAAAAAAAAATTCTTTCCCCATAGCATAAAAAACAGGGAAAACCTCACGTTGAGACGGCTCTAGGTTGCACCTTTGAATGACACTATTTATTTCACATTTTATCTCCAGTAGGAAGCGATTAGCGGTGCCAGTCGCCTCTCTGTACCACGGTGCCCTCCCATGGAGGGTTTAAAACATGACATGTTCCTACTGAACGTGTCTCTTCTAATCAACCAAAACCGAGGTCGTCATCGCTTAAGACCGCTCGTAATAGCGTGTTTTCTTCCCCCCAACAGGTGAGTGAGCGCGTGCTCCCTCACCTGCCGTGCTCCGCCAGCGCCGCTCCTTCCTCCTTCAGCCGGCCGCTCTTGGCCGCGCAGTCCTCCATCAGGACCTCCCGCCGCCGTTTGATGGCGTGCAGCCAGTCCACCTCTTCGGCCGCTCTCGGCCCGGCGTCGTCGGTCTTCTCGGTCTTCGCTGCCTCGGCCTCAAACTGCTGCACCGCCGACTTTGAAACCTTCTCGCCGACTTTCCTCTTCCAGCCGAATGAAGCCATTCTGGGAACGGAAAATATACGGAGACTTTTATTTTGAAATATTATAAAACAGGCAAATTATGTTGTTGAACACGATGTTGCTAACATATACGTAACGGTATGTTCTCCGCTGTGGTTAGGTCTAATAATAGTAATGTGCTCTATTTAAGCACCTCAAAGTTAACTAACGTTAACTTAGTTGACTGTTATTAGCTAATGCTACATGAGTGAGATACAACATCACTAGCTAACGTTAGCTAGAATAACCCAGCTAGCCAACAATTGCACAAACGTCCGACACCTCGGGGGGTTTGTGGACACAAGTTTGCACTCTAGTGGGTTTTATCAGAGCATATTAACTAAATTTGCACTTGCAGAATTCTTCAGGTTTCCGTGGGGCAAGACTGGACAAGCTAACGGTTGTTAGCCATGTTGGTTGACCCGGAAGTGGTGGAAATGTTTACGTCGTCTCTTTTGAGTGACGCTACATTGTGTCCAGCTGATGGCGCCACAGGGACGACTCAACATGCCATGAGAGATTTCATTTGACATAAAATTGGATTCATTCATTTGATTTAAAACCCTTTGTATATTATTGCACAGAATGCCCCAAACAAATGAGATCATGAACTCTATCGTGAGTTTTATACACTTTTCTCCTTGTAAGTCATTCCATGTTTGCAGTGAGAATAAGTAATCAGTTTCCTTAGTGTTGCATTGATCGTGGATGGTACCGTGTGACTTCATTTCGCAAGAGCCGTCCAAAGACAAGAAACATGCAGAGAAATTGTGAAATTTAGCAGTTTATTAGGCAGTTGTGTATACAAATGATTTCAACACTGTCCATTCAGATTTACACTGGTCAAACTGGGTCCCTTTACACAACAAACAAAAATAGAACAGTATTTCTTTGAAGCAGTCCAAACAGACTGACAGATCTGATCCGTCGACTAGGATTTCATCAACTGTTAAAAAGGTCACGGTTTTACACATTCATTTTTCCTACGAACCCCTTGAGAAGATTTGGAATCAAGACTTCAACCGCTCTATAAAATTAAAAATGGTTAGTTTGAGAATATCTTTTCATTCAAGACCATAGTGTGTTTCTTCACCATGATCAGTGTTTTTCATATACTCTGGTTTAAAACTGAGCTATCAAAGGTAACATTTTTACTGGATATTTCCATCCAGGATGACAAGAGAAACAAGTTGATCACAATTACTGTCCTAATTGGCAATTTTTGTTTACATCAGATTTCTGAAGCGTAAAATGTTTTTACCAGTGGGATAGTTTAGATTTTTAAAGCCGCAGAGCTAAACACAAGAAACCGTGAGCAACTCCTAACACTTCTTAAGGCAAATAAAGTCAACCTTTGTTTAGGTGACTGATATTACAATGGTAATGTCTTACGGTCCTAAAAACCTGGATCAATGGATTAAAGAAAGAAAAATGAGGATCATTCTTTAAAAAAACAGTTTACCGTTCAAGTTGGCAATCAAAAAGTGTTAGCAGTTACCGAGGTCCACGTGATTTGGGCCACAACAATCGGATGTTGATTTTAAGTTTTGCAAATCATGAATTTTCGGAATTTTTTGGTAATGAAAGCACTCAAAAGTAATCTGTGATTTTTAACAGCAATTGTGAATGAACACTGACAAAATTATTTGTGGACTTCAACACCTACAATTGCAAAAAGTGCCAATAATTAGCATCAGCACTGGATTCCATCTTTTACTGACATATAAACAGTACTCTTAATGATAAGGCAGCCAAACAACAGACAGCTTCAGACCTTAAGACTGGACAGGAAATTAAGGAAGATTCATCATTGCGATTAAAGATAGATATCTATATAGATATATATGTATATATATTCAAGACCTTTCGAGCTTGCAAGATGATGATATTGTCAGACATTTTTCTTTATCAAATATAAATCACCAACGCTTTTATGATGTGTTTTTTTTCTTCTACAATAACCACAAATCGACTCAGCATGACTCAACAATTAAAGCTCACAAGTTTGTTGCAGGTTGGTTTTTAAAAACCTTTTCCAAAGTCAACTTTTAAGGGGACTCGTGGGCAAACAAAATCATTTAAAAAACATCCAAAAATTAAAATATTCTGGATTAAGTCCCTCCGCCAATTGACATTTTTTCATGCACTGCATGTAATTGCTACTGTTGGTTTTTAATTTGAGCCCTGAGGCTTATACACTTTGTGGATTGGGATTCAGAAAGTGGATGTATAATAAAAGGGCATCTCATTCAGTGATTATACTCAAATCCTAATCCCCCAAAAATGTACAACCAAGAAAAGAAAAAATGAAACAATAAGTGAAAACCCATCTTGCCCTTTTTGTATGTGATACGGAAAAAGATATTTCTAGATTCTGACTGTCAAATTACCTGGTAAAAGCAGGCTAACTATTTGAAAACACAATTGACTATTAGAATAATTGTGATTGAGGGAACAAAGCTGCGAAATTGATTTAAAAACCAGTTAGTTAAAAAAAAAAAGGAAATATACCATCCAGCAATAGATTTTGATGCAAAAGAAACAAAAAAACAAATTCCATTTCCAATAGAACCAACACTCCGTCCACTGATAAATATATTCATGTCTTTATGTATAAAAATGTAGGGGACAGAAGAGTCAAACATTTGTTTACAAGGACACAAATCATGAAAATTTTGTCTGACAACTCAAGTTAACTCAAAAAGAAATGCAAACATACGGTACCAGTCCTACGATTGGACACACTTTCCTGTCGAATTGAATGACAAACTGCGTCCAAACTTTTGACTGGTCCTGTACATCTGATGAAGCATTCGCTCGTCCCTGACACAAGCAAAGGGGTCATTGCAGCTTTTCAGATTCCAATGAATGTGATCGGCATGGCAACCCTTGTCATAGCCTGTGCAGAACCCTGATAGATCGGCACCACTTCTTTCCCCACAGAGACACACACACACAGAACAAAAAAAACAAGAGCAGCAGGAAACAAAAGAATCTTGTGCAAAAGTGCCGCCTGCACCCTATACAACTGCCACCCAAACACCCAACCCTCATCACGTGGCCGCCTCCTTTGCAGGCAAAAACTTGATCTTGTTCTCTGTACTGAGAGCAGTGCTCACTGGCTACAGTACAGACAAATTCAGTGTAATCACTTGCGCGTGTATGTATACGTTGATGCAGACATTTACCATTGAATTGATCAGGGAATTGTAGAACCCCCCCTCCCCTCTAAATGTTGTTCTGTCCTAGCCATTGAGTAGCCAATCTTTCCGAATAACCCTTTACAGTCCTCGTCAGCTCAGTATACATCCCGTCCCCTTAGGGCACACTAACCTGGGTCAGTGCCATGGAACGGTGGCTTCATCCTCAGCTGGGATGAATTGAGCCATGAAACAGTTGCATGCTTATTGCTATAAAGACACTCGGAGAGGAAAAAAGGCTAACGATTGTTTTGCGAGCTATCGTGCAAGTAATTTAATAAGATTCGCACACATCTCAAAGAACTCAATGGTGTGGCTTCCTGGTCGAGGCACAGTCGGGGTGTCCGCCCCTCCCGTTGATTCGATGGATGAGGTCAGCGATGAAGCTAGGGAGCCTTCTGCGGCCTTGGTGGGGAGCACAGTGCTAGACGCAGCTTGAGCATCTGGCCCATCTACATCGTTCTTAATAGTGGTGCGGTAGTTGCCCACGGACCCGGATCGGAGAGGGGTGGCAGTTCCAGATTTTGTCTCCAACATATCATCTAAAGAAATAAAGGACATTGGTTTGATACACACAAAAAGAAAAAAGACCTTGAAAATGAGATTATATTCCCAGTAGAAAGTGTATATGCAGTTCTTGTAAAGTAGTAAAAGGAAGTCCCTCAATAAAAGACCTTGAAAGTTACTTTAAAATTCAGCCTTCCATTCCTGAAAACCATCTGTTACGACTGCAGCGAATGCTGTGGCTGACTTGGCAGCAGCGAGAAGTCAAAATCTGGTCTCATGCCCTTTGCACAGCATGCCTTGGCTACGTTAATTCGGCCCATAACAACACGCTTATCTCACATTTGCCTTTGAGGTACCGCTGTGCAACAACAAAGCCTAAGCCCTTAACCCCGAGTCAATCATTTATGAAGGCTGCACCGCCGCAGGGAACTACAGGATAGAGATCAGGTGAACAACACAGAGATACAGGCGGCTCAGTGGCAGAATGTCCCGTGCATGTTGACGGGGTACAAACTCACCGTCTATGCTACGGAAGTCGAGGAGGTAGGTTCTGCTGTCCACTTGGTAGAGCTGGAGGCTCATCTTGGTCTGCATCCCAGTCACGGGATTCTTCCTCCTCACGCGCAGATAATAAGGATTCACAACCTGGAAGAGTTACGAAGGGGTGAGGAAACAACAACTTAACAATACACCCTCTTTCCAAATTGTTAATAACAGTTCAGTTATTTAATCTCAACATTAGTGCTTAAATGTGTTTAAGAGCATCCCGATTCTTATTCTCTGCTGGTGGAGTTCGTCCCTCACCTTCCACTCATAATCCAGCTGTTTCATGGCCCGGCACACCTCCGACATGATATCGTTGGGTCTACTCTGACTCCTGATGCCCAGGTGCCACTTGGCCCTCCTGACACCCTGGTGCTTGGACTTCTGGGGGTTCAACTCGTCCAGCGTGTGGCGGGGCCTGGGCGGCGTCTCCGCCAGGAGGAAGGGGACGCGCTCGGGGTGCACCTTGACGATGCCGGACACCGATGCGCCGGACGCGGTCAGGTGCTGGTCGTCCAGGAAAGAGTCGGGGGGGCTGGAGGCCAGGTAGAAATCCTTGGCTTCGTTCATGATGCGGCGATTGTCAATGATGAGATGGTAGGCGACGGCCAACGGATCTTGGTGGTTGCGACTATATATGCAGGTCAGGACCTCCTCCTCTGTGCACTCAAACTTGTCACACACCTCCTTCAGGGCCTCGTCGTCGATCATGTTGTTGCTGTAGGAGGGGTCCTCCGGGAACAAGTACTTCGGTAAGCCCTGCTTGAACCACTCATCCTCTCTGCAGGAGGACACGTTACTTTATTAGTCAAGCAAAACACAGACCATGAATGAATCCCAATGAGTCTACAGAAGACTAGATGGTTAAAAGCCGCAGTTTGACGTGGTAATTAATCACCGGATCTCCTTGATGGTGGCTCTCTTCATGGGGTCCACCTGCAGCATGTGTTTAAGGAGGCTGATCACCGAAGGATTCAGATACTGCGGAGTGAAAAAGATTCCGTCGCAGATCTTCTTAAAGAGGGTCGGCACGTGGTCGTCATCGAAGGGAAGTGTCCCACACAACAAGGCATAGAGGATGACTCCACTGCTCCAGATATCGACCTCTGGACCAGCATACAGCCTGGGGATGGGTAGAAAAGATGAAGCCACACCTCACTACGTCTGATTCCCTTAGTGAGAGAATTCTTAAGCTCTTTGTCGACGTCCAACGATGGGAAGCATTACCTTCCTGAGATGACCTCGGGAGCAGCATAGTTTGGAGAACCACAGCTTGTACGCAGGAACTCTCCATCCGACATCATGTTTGATAATCCTGCACAAAATGTTACAATGTGGTAATAAGGTAATAAAGATTTTATTGGTGCATCCCTACACATGATACACAACCAAAACTACAGGAGGCACGCTTGTAAAAACATTGCTCCACAGTCCCATTAATAGTCAAAAACTCTGCATGGATATTTCATCTAGAAAGCTCTGTACTTTTGTTTCCATCATTTTAAGAATGTCCCCTGTGAAGGGTTTACGACTCGACACGCTTACCGAAGTCTGCAATCTTGGCATTCATGTGTGCATCGAGCAGCACATTTTCAGGCTTGAGGTCTCGGTGCACCACCATGTGCCTGTGGCAGTAGTCTACTGCCGAAATAATCTGCTGGAACAGCCGACGACTCTCCTTTTCATCCAACTGTCAAAGCAGAAATCATCCATGAGGTGTGATCTTCTGTGTGACTCGCTCTCTGCAAATTAGCACCTCAGCTGACTAAGCAGCGCTTGGTGTGGTGTTCAGTTTTCTTTTCAAAACACCGTTTTTTGGTTCGCAGGTTCCTGTATCAGCACCAAAGAATGCACTCATGTGTTCTGCTCCCCTCACTGAAAACAGAACATGCTAGAACTGATACAGACATCATTATAACAGACTTTAAGAGTATCGTGGTGTATTACCTTTCCATTTTTGCAGATATAGTCAAAAAGCTCGCCTCCCGAGACGTACTCCATCACCATAAAGATATCAGTGGGGGTGCTAATAACCTGATACCTGCGGACATTGACACAGTTCACACGTTGAAATCATCTGGATCATCAATAATTAGCAGATATGACACTGCACAAATAGACAGTTTGGAGTTATTATTGTATCACTTGTAAGAATTAAATAAAAAGGAAAGCATCCCATTAAATCTCGTGGATTTTGTATCCAACTGTAATTTTGTAAAACCGCAGCCTGTTTTGGTTAATTTCCAGTAAAATGGTACGAGTATGACTAGATCATAATATCTTGGTATTTTATGCCTTGCTGTTTGAAAAATAACCCGACTAGTAAAAAGGCACCCTGTGACATACTTCACGAACCCGAGATGGTGCACTGAAACGCACCACATGCTGGCCAGATTAAATAAACTACAGGTGTGAAAGCAGCCTTTGTTAGTGAGCCTAGTTTCCAAACTAGAGACTTGTTCCAAGCGAGAAAAACATCATTTGTTTATATTTGCATGCATGTCAAATAGGAATACAACAACATAAAACCGCAAATCTGTGGCTTGAGGAGACACCCAAACACTCAAAAGGCATTTAAGAATGCTCCACATCGGAGCATTAATAGTTGGATTCAGGGACGTAAGCCTTCGTCTTTGTTTTCGCCTGTCCTCAGTCCGTGGCTTGGAGCACTTATGAATCTACACTGGCACCGATAATACAAATATTTACACTACACTGGCTATGTGGTGACGCTTGCACACGAGACCCATTTTGTTCAGTGATTACCATCTTCAACAACAAGCAGCAGAGGAACAGCACAACTGAAATGTTTGTGAGTCACATATTGTAGCCCCCTAGAATCTGAAGTGTTAAAATACAGGAACAAGAAGAAAAAAAAAAAAGGAGCAAAGTTGTGACAAAGTCTAAAAAGGTAAAAGCATAACAGTTGTGACAGCTTTGTTCTTGCGGACTAAACACAAAGTAAAAATGACCAAACGTTTCAGCAGAAGAGGCCGATGCGGACTAACCGCTCTGCTCATCCGTCCCGATTGCTACAACATCCTGCAAAACAACTGAAGGTGCATCGTGTTGTAATGCTTCACTAGACGAGCAACGCTGTGCCCTTCTGTCAAGGATGGCTTATCTCTCCCCCAAGCACACACAAAAAAAGTTTACATTCTTGTGCATGCATGACATGGAGCTGTTATTTTGTGCAATTAGCCACTCCTCCTGGCTTTGATGACCATGTAACTGTGGCCCTGGGCCCTTCCTGCTCGCTGTGAACATTCAGAGTTATCTCTTCATTTGTCGAAATATGTATATTTTTAGATCAGACACTGTCGCAGCACCATTAGAGCATTTCTGCAGGTCCAAATTGAGCGTTTACTTCAGGCTTTCACCTTCAGTTCAGACATGTGAAGATAAACAATGACTCATTCGAGACAATGCGGTCATGTATGCTTGTCCAATACCACATGCAGATGTTGTCAGCAGCGCTATTAACTATTTAAAAAAAGGAGAGAAAGTTGCTTTGGCAAATGAACATATTTGGATAGGACGTAACGCTTGTACCCTGCTGCTCTATGTTAGAAATACAGAAAGTACTGTGAATAAATAATGAACACACTTTTTAGCGAGTACTAAACTGAAGGAGAAGCAATCACTTAGCAAGGCACGATGGAAGACGGTGATATTGCACTTTTTCCATTTTAGAACAGAAGGGATGATCAGAGTGAGCTAGCTAGCGACAAAGGAGGAGACTGGCTCAGACAGATTTCCCCACATGGGTGTATTCTGAAACGCACTATTATAGCCTGTAAATAGCTTAGTGGGTGGCATTAATGAGGCGGCAGGGGGGATTATGGAGCAGCGAGCAGGGTGCAATCTAGGACTTACAGTTTAATTATGTGAGGATGCCTGAAAAGCTTGAGGTTCTGGATCTCCCTGCGGATCTTCCCCACCACGTCCAAACTGCGGATCTTCTGTCTGTTCAAGATCTTCACGGCCACTTGGTGCTTGGTCAGCTCATGTTGGCCAACTGCAGGACAGAAAGAAATAAATGGTCATCAAGGCAAATCTCAAACCAGGGTTTATGCTGCCGTTCTAAAGCCTGGAATCACCTGTTGAGTCTGGTCCCAAAAGGAATAAGAAGTAAATTATTAAAGCGTATGTTTTGCTGAAGTCTTCAGTGTTACTTTTCACAGGAGATCGGTATATTCCATTTAGGGTTTTTCTTTTACTGGAGAAAAGCATTAGTAACTCAAGAACATGAACCACTGAAGTGTTTCAACTGGGCTTTAAATGTTTGGGTAGCAGTTTTTCTCTGAGTCTCGGACTAAAAAATCTTTACCTCAGTGCATCGCACAGCATTTTGTTCTCCATTAACAGCACAAGAACTCTTCATACTAAATAACACCTAGCCTCCCTGTAAACAATTAACAAACACGTCATTTTCTGACCTTATTTAGCTCTATAACAAGAACATCACGAACCATTAACACATTTTAAAGACAAACTAAGCAGTTTAGACAATACCTTGCGAAAACCCATAAAAGGTTTTAATCTCATCCCAAACATGACGCCCATTAGTGTAAATAAAGAAAACCAACTGTACGGGTGGCTGAAAGGGGGGGGGGGGGAGACTTGGGAAATAGCTGCTATTGATTTACCGGTTGCTGGTTGTCTAGTGAACTATGAACAGAGACTATCATCACAGCAAAGATTTTTTACAAAAGCAACAAAAACGTGCAGAGGAACCGGGAACTCTGCGTAGAGAGCATGTTGTTGTTCAGAGCGCTTTTTTTGGGAGGGTGCCAAATGGATTTACTTTATTTGGGTACGTTCGGGCTCGAGCCGCGTTTAATAACGCACTGCGCGGTAAAACAGAGAGAGAGAGAGAGAGACGCCTGCAGGCAAAGGCACAGCTCCGATGGAAATACGAGGGAATACACAGGAACGTTTTCCATACGATCCATACGTGTTGATACTACTGCCATTCCGACCGCCTCGACAAAACTGGGCGTCGATTCGGACGGGTTCGCGCCCGCGCCCCCCTCTGCTCCTTTCCCCACACACCTCCAATAACGGTCTCCTCGATGGAACGGAAAACTGCACCCACAAGAAGCACCGGGCTGAAGCACAGCTGTAGACGGGGGAGCCTGAGCTCCGGTCAAGACGGGGTTTACTTCCCGGTGTCGGTCTTGACAAGCGACTTGTGGCTTTTCGGGCTAACTTAGTTAGCTCAAAACGCAACAGTCAAAACGGGCGGTGGATGTGGCGAAACGGAAGTTCACGTCAAATAACTTTAGCATTGCGTGGCGGTCGTCGGTATCTTTCCAAAAACACGTCCGGCCCGTCAGAAACAAGTTGCGCTAACTGGCAGGACGTGGGGACAAGTGTGCTAGCTGCCTAACTGACGTTGCGACAACTTTAGCCTACATAGCATGCTAACTTAGCAGCTTTAGCTTGAAGCTCCCATTAGCCACCATATTTCAGTTGGCAGGATGCGCAGACGTCAAGACGGTCGGACGTACCTTTAACCTTTCCAAACGTTCCCACGCCGAGTGTATCTCCGAGAATGTAATGTCCAATCTTAACTCTTCCTTCATTTTTCTGTTTTTCCGTCGCCATCTTCCCGCAGTGGCCTTGCTGCGGGGTTAGCTAGCTGCGAGCAGAGATGGACCGAACTCCGCTGTGTGCGTCCCTACTCAAGCCACTCCGCTCCGCACGGCAAGGGGGAGGAGCTTACGCACGGAGTTGGGGGAGGAGCCCCGGCTCCTGCGCGATTCATTGGGAGCGTAGGCGACGTAGAATGTTGCGTTCAAGGTTTCCAGTAAACTCCCATATTAGGGTGTGATTTTCAACGTTACGTGAAATAAACTTGTTTGTGCATGGAACACACACACACACACACGCACACACACACACACACACACACACACACACACACACACACACACACACACACACACACGCATAAGTAGATTTATAGGGCTATTGTGAAATCGAGGTCAGAGTGCATAGAAAGGCAATGTTAATGCACACATGCGCAGATTAATAAGAAAGGAAAGGTCAGACGAAACGGTTGCCTGGTGAGATTTGTGAAACAGAATCTCAGAAACATGCATCAAAATGTAACATTAATTATTTACAGAAATAGCAAAAGCTCACTATGGATCGACTCAGCCGTAGACAAACATTTTTATGTGTTGTTCTGACTGATATACACGGCCTTCGTCTCAGCCAGAAGATATAAAATGAGATAATAGCTAAAATAGGTAGTTACAGGCCTAGACAGGTCCCGTCCAACATTTAATTTAATAATAATGTAACAGTATTACGTGTAACTCGTGTTTCTGTCTCCACCTGGCTACTATTTATCTGTTCTAGTTATTACATTCATTAAATCAAAATTAAAAACTGAAACCAAATAACTTCTCACTGCTGTTTTTGTTCAGTGTTAGTTGGGCTTGATTTTCAGACATTGCTGTGTAGTCTCATCGATGCCTCTTTGAGGCCACTTATACTGTATTTCATGACCTGGAAGGCTGAGAATGAGACGCGTTGAGAATAACAATGAGTTTGTCAGGATGTGAATAAATGCTTAGTGACAGTGATGCATGAGTAAACACCATCAGAGCATCCAGAAGCACAGTGAAGCACTAATCAGTATTGCCCTTGAAAGTATATCCCAAATCATTTAAAATATCTTATTTTTCTTTTTCAAACAAACGCAAAGGCTAAATAAATACAGGTTTCCCTCTCTCAGTGATTATCAAAAGAATGGCCTAGTAAATAGTTACCGTGACTCCTCAGAGAAGTCTGCTAGGAATGTGTGTGTGCTGGGATCTCTATTTAGGTTTTGAGATTTTTTAAAATGCAGATTAGATTAAACGCTTTTTTCATTCTGTGCACCCATTATTTTATGTCACAATATACCCCATAAACATCAATGTGGTAAATCGCATGCAGCCAATTGTGGTTAGCATTCCTGTTTTTTATCTTTCAGGGGAGGATTTGAGAAGTGAGAAGTGAAGGCCACCAAGTATCTAAATGTGTTTCAGAGCACTAATCAGAAACCTACAGACCCAATCACCCAAAGTTTGCTCAGTGGCGACACCTTGTGGTAGTTTGTCAGTCTCACAGGTTTATTTATTCGTTATACATTTAGGTTAAAGAAGAAGGTCCAAGTCAAATGTGGCGTTTCAGTTCATCAGAATCCGAAACATTTATTTGCCAGGTATGTTGGACATACAAGGAAATTGTCACGGCGGGTGGAGCATACATGGAACAAATAATGTACAAATAAATTAACAATAGAATATTAAAGGCTATAAAATAAGGTAAACAATACAAAATAAAAAAAAATGAAGTGCACAAGCAAACACAGGCAATACTATTGAAAGTGTCCAAAGGTGTTCATGTGGGTAATCCTTCAAGACATTGTGGCAAATTATACAGAAAAAAGACACAACCACTTCACTAACACTTCATAACAAAAATGAGTACAATGAGAGAAGCCAAATCAACAAACTATATTTTATATATATATATATATATATATATATATATATATATATATACACACACACACATTTGAGACAATACAAATCTATCATGTGACGGTGGCATCACCAATCAGGTGGAATCAGCTTGTAGTGTTATCACCTGTAATACAGTGCGATATCTTAATACTTAACCATTTGCTTGGATGCATATAAATACTGTATGCGTGTACTTTTATGTTGAGTATTGATAACGATCGTAATGGAGCAGGCTTTAATCATGATCAGTGTATCACCAACCAAACATCTCACTCGTGTCTTCCATAGGTCGACCAGCAGGGGGCAGTAAATCTTCGAGAGAGGACCGGTCCTTACATCACTGCAGGAATTCCTTAATTCAACGTCAGTTCACACCATTAATCACCATCGATACAGAATGATCCACGTCTACAATACTTGACTCGTCAAATCAAGGTCAATTAAAACAATTGAGTATGTGACAAGAATGAATTTTGTGTGTCCTGAAGCAGACAAAACTGCTCCTAAAGAAACCCGTTTGTGGCCATGAAACAACTTTCAACTTACATTTGAGATGCTACAACGCAAAAGAAACACATCAAAAGTTGACAGTCATCATCACTAGCATTTTTCTTTTCAATAGAACCAAACAGTCCAACCATAATTTATTCCACTAAGCCTGTATACACTGTTATGTTACACGGCAGCAGTGAGAATGAGATTTACTCAACTGGGATGATCACAGCGATTAAATTGATCAGCACCGACAGCCAAACACGCGTTGTGATCTTTTACGACAAATCGATTCCTCAACAAAAACTCCCCGGACTTGATTGACAGCCAATGTTTGACCGTAGAGTCAAAGCCATTATAAATGAGGAGGGGCAACAAATACTAATGTTATTACATTAAAACTACAACAGTCTACCTTTAAAAACCTTCACGTATTTAAAAAAAAAATAAGAGTTTGAAAGAGATTAGAGCAATGAATAATTCAGAACTGATCAGGCCAGTGTAAGAATAATTTTAATTCCTTTGGTGTCTGCAAACAATGTGCATCTCAACAACATTAAAAGATGTAATACACCCATCAGACTGAAGACAAGTAATAGTTTAAAAATACGTTATGTGGATTAAAAACACTACAAGTAGCAAATTCACAGTAAGTAGCGTGAGTTACAGCAACACTGAGGCACAAATAACAGAATTCACAGGACAATGAACGCGGTTCAACAAAAGGGGGGGGGGGGGGGGGGGGGGGGGAGAGAGAAATGACAAAAAATGATAAACACGTGTATGAAATAAGGTAATCTAACAAAAATATTGCTTAAATAATGTTAACAAAAAAAGGAAAAGAAAAGACCACCTCACTCACTCAAAATGCCGTGGAAACACTATACCAATAGAATCCAAACTACATCACCAAATAACATCATTTCCATCCATTTCTTCCTGGGATTAGTAAACTAAGAGGACTGCTGGAACTGAACACGTATGTGCACTCCCTCCTCGCTCGAGCGGTGGGTTTAAGCTCCACAGCATCTGCATGTCGAGGCACTTGGAAAGAATATGATTGTACTGTGTGAAGTTTATTATGTACATTTGTTACACGTGTGCGCGGCTGTAAATCACACTCCCTCCAGCACGAGCGTGTGCTTAACCTCGCAGATCCACAAAACGGTCGACATGGTCACTGACAAGAGGAACGTTGACAACGCGTCGCGCTACAGTCGTCTACAAAAATATGATGAGATCGCCGAGTGACCGCGGCTACCGAGGTACTGATTCCAGATCAGCGTTCCAGCCCCACGACCCAAAAAAAGGAAACCCGGTCGGTCATCTGTTCAGATTACGAGACAACTGGGGACAGTGCAAAAAAATGTGGTGCCGCTTTTTCTTCCCCGAAAGCGTTCTTCTCTCACTGCGTTGTGGTAAAACACGGGAGGAAAAGCACACTTCTGCAGCCTGGAGTCTTCCCTTAAAAGCATCCATGAAATAACCGGTACAAGTACAACTGCTAATGCTACATCTCAATTAAAAAAAAAGGGAAAAAAAAGGATGAATGTTAATATTCCCAATCAGTCGCTTAGTGGGACTTTCAAATGACACAACAGCTTGCGCACACCACACACACACACACACACACACACACACACACGACGACACAACATCCTCGAACAACTGGTCCCACACGTACACAACACGCATGTTGAGCGAACGAGTCGACTTCGCGCCGCCGGTCCCTCCGCGGCAGGTGTCCGTCCGTTAAGGCAGGCTGGAGATGTCCCGCTTCGGGGGGGGCCCGTCTGGTTTGCAGGTGGCGCCATTGGCTTTGTCCTCAAAGACCAAAACTCTGCGTGTGGAGAGAGAAATTAAATAATGTGCATTTAATCGGCTGGATTGCTGGGGAAAAAACATCAGCATTATTTCTCCTTTTTTGGTCCTTAATTAAGCAGAAAAAGAGATTTCCCGAAGCCCTTTTTTACGCTGTTGCACTTTGATTAATTCATTGTCAATGAGAAATTAGAACTTCAGCTTGAAAAGATTAAAATTGACGATTATGAAATAAAAAAGGGCCGATGCAGGGACACGGAGACGTAGTTTTGACCTTGAGCGAGCCATAAAGAAAGTGAGAGGAAACCACTAAAAGGGAAGTGAGGGGAATAGTGGTTCGGACTGGACACCGCAGAGTGAGCTATTCGCAGCACAGAACGCCCGCCTTTAACTTCCTTTTTTTTGGATAACTGCAAAGCTCCACTAAGCTCATAAGGAGCAATGATCCCGACAACGAAAAAGCGCCACTCGGCGCCTCGAGATCACACCTCATCAGTCGCCTACTGAGGATTCAATCCCCAGCGCAACAGTCAGAAGGTCCCGTTTCTGTAAATAGATTATTCGCGTCGGGTTCGTGTTGTCTCTTATCAGGATTGTTAACAGATGAGCTACACGCTGCCTTACTGCCGTCACTGCGTACATGCATATTAAATCCTTTATGTTTGTTAAAGAGTTTAACAAACCACTAGTACAAAATATTAAACGTAAGGTTCATCGGGAGTTTAAAAACCGTGTGTCCGTGTGTGACCTCATCCAAAGAAATTCCCAGACTGGGCTCCACTTGCAGCGTGTGACCTTTAGGAATTTTCCTCCGTTACAAAATCAATTGTTGTGGTGCCAAAGGCGTTGAATAACACTGTTCCAGAGCTCATTGTACCCTCAAGGACCCCCCCCCACCCCTCTCCTCCCGACAAAAACAGCAGAACACAAGGGAGGCGTTGTGGACCTTTGCAGTCATCAGATTGGGGAGTAGAAGTAGAAACAGTAAGGTGCTCTATGGAGGTAGCCTACACCATGTGACACACACACACACACACACACACACACACACACACACACACACACACACACACACACACACACACACACACACACACACACACACACACACACACACACACACACACACACACACACACACACACACACACACACACACACACACACACACACACACACACACACACACACACACACACACACGGTATTTATAAATAGCCGATTATGGAGATACACTTTTGGGGCAAAAGGAGGAAAAGTTGTGCATTTCCTCTGCTCTGCGGTTTGAGGACTAGTCTGCTGAAAAGGTTCCAGCCAGTCGAGTCCTGCAGAGCCGACATGCGGTGTGACCTGCAGGCTCACACGGCTTCACTGACGGGCTCCGAGGCAGCAGCACGCGAGTCACCTTGTCCCCCAGGGACCAAAAATAAAACCCATTTCGAAAGGAGAAGATCTATTGTAAAAGAATTTTCACTGGTCGGGTGTTTCTAACGGTCCCGCGTGACCCGTCTGCGGTTAATCAGCCTATAATCAGTTACCTAAGCACATGAGCCCAGCTCAGGATAAGGATGGGCCGACCATGGATAGGCTTACGTAAAAGGGGGTTTGTCGCCATGGAGATAACGACTAATGCAGCACGTGGGTGGAGACGTCAGCGTTAGACGTGACGGAACCTCCTTTTCTGAAGGACGAGACAGAAGGCCGACGCAGCAAACACACACACACACACACACACGCGCAAACGCACACACACACACACACACAGGGTTACTCACAGTTTGAGCACGGCCGAGCGCTTGCCCAGCATCATCTTCACAAAGTCCCTGTAGTCGATCGTGTTGCTGCTGCCGCCTCCGGTCACCTCCACGATCATCTTTTTCAACTCCAAGTGGGTCTTGGGAACCCCCAGCTTCTCCATCATGCGCTTCAGACCCATCATATCTGAGAGACGGGGCGGAGGACAATCAGGGTGCTAGAAGACTTTTTTTTAAATCATCGCTGATGACGTTTATCATCATCATCATGGGAAATGTGGGCGCTGGAGTGTTTGCAGCTTCACGGACTAAAAAGTCAAGATATTTCTGGCACCAAAACGAACGCCGCGCTCGCACAAAGTGTTCGTTGTCGCCGCCGACGGCGCGTCTGTCAACTCACCGATCTCTCCTTGGTCGTTCAGGTCAAACTCCGAGTATTTATCTGCAGGACAGAGACACACACAAAGGGGGTGGCGTTAGTAACGGGCGCACACGCGCAGCATCTCAGGGGGGACGGAGAAAACAACCCGCCGCCCGGGTGAGCCGCCTGCAGGCAGCCGAGCTGACCAAATGGGGGACAGGACAGCTGACGGGAGAGACAGGCGCGTCCCGCTTGTCTTGAGCGTCTCGGGGGAGACGGCAGCCGAATGGGGCGTTGGAAGTCCGAGGCGGGTTCAAGCGAGAGGAAGTTCAAGCTTCAAGCTCAACAGAACGGTGGCAAACAAAATCTGTTCTTGCATCGTGACTCCACACGCGTCCACTGCTTCGTCACGTCAAGTTCCAGCTGCACAAAAAGCTTAGAGTGATTTTTGAGCGCACTCTGCCATGTTCTTATCCTGCATCAGTGTGTGTGTGTGCGCACTATGACAAAGTGGAGGGATTTCTGACTGAACTCGGCGGGGAGGATTAATAAAAACAGCCCTCGTGTGTAAAAGCTCATTGTTAAAAACGCAACACAAGTGGCTGCACGCTCTGAAAAACAAAACAACAATGGCTGACATTTTACCACTTCTCCAAGTTTCACTGTCACATTCTGTCCGACACTGGAAGCTCTGTGTGTGTGTGTGTGTGTGTGTGTGTGTGTGTGTGTGTGTGTGTGTGTGCGCGCGTGGGGAGAGAGAGAGGGCACTCTGTTAACCGTGTGAACCCAAGGGGAACAGGACAATGCAGACCCTGTTAGTCAACTCTGAGAGGGGCCTCCGCACAACCACACACACACACACACACACACACACACACACACACACACACACACACCAGTTCTTGAGGGGGCAACTTTCCGCCTGTTGATCGTCTGCAGCCACAGAAAATGGCTCCGTCGAACAGAAGCGTGTTCAGTCCTTCCGACCCGCATTCCTTCAGCGGCTGGGACCAAAAGTATTGTCATTTGATGCCGTGAAGTTTGATCATATTGTCTTATTATTTGATGCAGCTGTCTTCAGAGGGGGGGGGGGTTCTCCTCTTCCAACTGTTTTTATTTGGCTGCGTTTGTCATGTGTAACACAAACTCTAAACCAGCGCTCTATCCCAACGCTAACTTTTAAAGCATTTAGTAATACAAATTTTGAACTTCTTAAAACTAATGAAATACTTGGATCATTTAAAATAAGTCAAGTGTTCAATACATGCATACATTTGAGGGATGAAATCGGGCATCGATGAGATTTGGGTTGGCGGATGGATCCCCCATGGATCCCCCAAACTTTGGGTCCCCCAGTTTAGATACTGACCTCTGGGTCACCATGGAAACCAAAGGAGAACGGTGGAAAGGAGAATAAGCAGCAATGCGCTCAGCCTCCGGCTGCCGGCTCCCCTTTCTGTTTGTATATTAATGCTCCATTTCCTGCAGCATGCAGGGATTGGAAGTAGGACACCGGAGCAGGTTTCTCATGCGCTCTGCGCCGAGGGACAGCCTCACGTTGCCCCGTCTGGAGAGTCAAGAGGACAGAATGCTCTACATGCAGCCACAGCTGGCTCCCTGCAAGTCGGGCTCCCGGTCGCAGTGATCTTGCTCTCTTCCCGGGGAGTTTTACCCAGCGGAGTTCTGAACATTGAAACAACAAGCGTTTGCATTCCTGCAGAGCCCTCCGAGGACCCGGCCTCGCTATCTCTTTGGAATATCTCGGCAGCTCTTTCCCACGTGGAGAGACAGAAAACACTGCATGTGTGTGTGTGTGTGTGCGCAGACCGCTAACAAAGAGATATGGAGGCAGAGACAAAAGCCAGATAAGAGGAACACACCCTCACAGGGACGACCCGACACCGAAACTACCGAGGGAAGGGCTGCAGTCGCTTACTTTTGAGCCCCTCCAGTTTTTGGGGCAGGTCCTCTTCATCCCTGTATTTCTGGTCTTCCAGGTATTCCTGAAGAAGGAGGAAGAGGGGGGGGGGGGGTGAACACACTGAATGTAATTGTGGAAAAAACCCCAATTTGGACTGAAACTCCTTAAAAGATCAGAACGCAAAATTAGAGCACAAAGCACATCGATCGGATCGAAGGAAAAAAACTAAACGTGTCTGTGTTCATTAAGTGGAACACCCCCCAAGGGTGCAAGATGAGAGCCTGAAGGGAGCTTTTCTAATGAAATTATGATGACGCAATCTGTCGTGTGGGAGACAGCTCTTGGGGGGGGGGGGGGGGGGGCAACACAAAGAGACAGGTTGTCCTATGCGTCGACCTCTGCCGAGCTGGAAACGAAAGGTCGAGGAGGATGAACGACACATCTGGATGTTTATCAGCGACGCCTGACTCAGCCACTGACCCCCCCCCCCCCCCCCCACACACACACACACAGAGGAATGTCCTCTCACAGTGTATCCTTAGTGTGTTATCACAAAGAATGCAGAGGTCAAACACAGAGTGTCTCCTCCGACCGAAGCTCCGGCTGTATTTTATATTTTAGGTCCAGCAGGTGTCTTAGACACAGCTTAGACACAGAGACGGTCTTAAATATGTATATGTATTAAATATCAAACTAAATAGTAAAGTACAACTGGTATTTTTTCAAAGGTGGGGTTTAACAGACGTAACGTGATGGGCGAGGAGAGCTGGTGAGTAAAAAAGGGGGGAAACAGAGATTATACGTTAATCTGAGGAGCGAACGTTACTTCAGAGCAGACAAAGAGCTCATCCGAACGCACGGGCCCTCAACGCAACATTACGTGTGTAACGTCTTTACCAGGGGGTGGGGGGGGCAGCAGCGACCAGTTCGACCGGGTCAGGGGGAGAATCCTCGTGTGACAGCATGCGGCCGTTCAACAAGTGCCGCACGAACGCAGGGGGCGCAAAAAAAAAATCAATAAAATGCATAAACTCCGTTACACGCGTGATGCGTTCAAGGGGTGCATTATTCACCGGGACGGATACACACACACGCCCCGCCACTGCAGCGTTGCCCGCACAATTAAAAGAACAAGTCAAGTGTGCGTGCGTGCGTGCGTGTGTGTGCGCGCGACCGTTCAATTCGAATTCCCCCGAGGTGCCGTGAGACACGCCGACGAGGAGAACATTCGTACCTTGTTTATTTCTTCCAATTTGGACCTTTGCTGCTCCTTTAACAGTCCGAAGGCTTTCCCCCCTGCAGAACGGAGCAGAACATCACGTTTTTAGAGCAGCGAGGCGGTTCACACACCGATGTAGGTTTAGCTTGGACAGGAGGGGGGGAGGAGGTGGGAGGATGGGGGGCGGCCTGCTGATGCTCTACCGTCTGTCTAGCTCGCTGCACATGAGAGAGATAAACAAGGAGACAAAGCATTTGTTTCTCACCTTGTACATTTGAAGGCATCCCGGAGTTTATCTGCGCGTTACGAGTCCTGAGAATGAATTAAATCTCCGAGGCAGAAGACCACCGCAACTGTCCGCCGGGGCGATACTAGTCCGAGAGGGACGAGGCTCAGCGGGTCAATAAGTACCGTCAAGCCGGACGCAGCCAGAGGGGGGAGCATCCGGTGAATCCTTTCAAAATAAACCGTCGACTCACTGTTACACAAATCCGGTTTAAATATACAATCCAATTTGGGTTGAAGAAGTATGAGGGAACTGTGGAAGGAAGGTCAACTGGTATAGAGAAGTAAATTAA
Organism: Gasterosteus aculeatus; assembly: GCF_964276395.1. Lineage (NCBI taxonomy): Eukaryota > Metazoa > Chordata > Actinopteri > Perciformes > Gasterosteidae > Gasterosteus > Gasterosteus aculeatus. The sequence goes on along the minus strand of NC_135702.1, from coordinate 3,855,092 downwards.
CAGTTTGAGATTTTTATGAAGTAAATATTGCAGTAATTCATTTCAAACATATACGAATATTTACTGTTTATATGTATACATAGAAAACACATATATAAAATATGTTAGCAGTTACATTTAATTTGGATTTGAGGCCTCTTTGAATAAAACTAAATGGTTTTTTTAAGATTAAGAGTGTTCAAGCTCTTATTTTGAAAGCGAAAGTATCAAGCTTCCGGTGTGAGTATGGGTCGTATTTTGTTATTGGTTCATTGTGGATGATCCTCTGGGAGAACAATTGGGTCGCCTGTAACTCGCGTCTACCACCTCGTGGAGGAGGAGAGAACCGCGCGTGTTGGCGGCGTCATTCTGACAACGGCCCAATCAAAACCCACGAGACAATTTAAACCCTTTTATGAACGCTTTCCGTAAAAATCCGCATTCGCCGCAGGCTTTGCACAAGGGAATTACCCACAATTCCCAGCAGTGTGACGACAGACACGGAGTTACCTGTGGAAGCGTGGAGACGGACAAAGGTAAACAAAGAGGACGACACACGACATTTACTCAGAAACAGAAAGGATTAAAGATGCAACATAAAACACAGGATCAGGTTTGGAAGCAGAGATTATAACACACCGATTTAACTCCAGCTGTTCTGACAAAATAAGTAAAATAGTTCATTTGAAATACCTCACATCTTTAATAGTAATAGTATATTAATACTTTTACGTTATCATAATTACGAGCTAACTTTCTGTATTTACACCATCCTGGTCGGCGGGGTTTGGATCCAATCCCCCCCACAGTTTCTTTTCAGACTGTTTATATTGAAACCTGTAACATCTGCCACTTGGGACGACAGATGAAAAATAGCCCTTTGGCCAACTGTGGCACATTTACAGCAATGTTTTATTAATAAGCACTGTCCCGCATCAAATAAACCAATAAATAAACCCTGTTATGAGCTGATATCATGGGCGGTTTTGAGTGCTCGTCGTGGAAAGCTATAAAAAAACGGCAGAATAAGGATCCACAAATCTCGTCGGGCAGGCCCTATTCTGCAAACCGGATAAAGTAAACAGATTTAAAAGGAGCATACGTTTAAATGTATAAATCGTTTTCAAAGCAAATAAAGTACGACAGCCATATATCTCATATTCATGCCCCAACAAAGAGCTTCAATCCCTTCTTAAAATATTTTTCCCACGCAGTAAATGTCCTGTAAACACTGTGATTTGAAGCCCTATCAGGCAACAAAAAAGACATTCATCAGCTTACTGCATGCAGATAATTTACATTCTCTTGGTCCAAAAGGATTTCTTTGTCTTATATTTGGGACAGATGAGGCTTTATACTTGTGAACGTGTTTTCATTTTAGCCTCATAAAGACTCCCTTGGCTCTGCAGCAAAGCAGTTTGGTTTGGATTCATATTGTTTACTTGAGGACTTTTCCAAAGCATTTTGGGAGGATTCACAGCGCCCTTCAAATCAACCGGCCTCTCCACCAAATAATATTGAACAAGCCATTTCAAGGTGTATACAAGCCTGTGATGCAGACAAGACACCCAAAACTCTTTAAACTGCATCATTAATCATCTGTCCTTTAATGTATACAGAAGTTTAAAAGTGGTCAGTATGTTTTC